>NW_016107378.1:4440865-4443060 GCF_001604975.1 Cebus imitator | reverse complement strand
AGACCAATAACAAGGTCTGAAGTTGAGGCAGCAATTAAGAGCCTACCACCCAAAAAAAGCCCAGGTCCAGATGGGTTCACAGCCGAATTCTACCAGATATACAAAGAGGAGCTGGTACCATTCCTTCTGAAACTATTCCAAATAATCCAAAAAGAGGGAATCCTTCCCAAATGATTTTATGAGACCAACATCACCCTGATTCCAAAACCTGGCAGAGACTCAACAAGAAAAGAAAACTTCAGGCCAATATACATGATGAACATAGATGCAAAAATCTTCAATAAAATACTGGCAAGCTGATTGCAATAGCACATCGAAAAGCTTATCCACTATGATCAAGTGGGCTTCATCCCAGGGATGCAAGGCTGGTTCAACATACACAAGTCTATAAAGGTAATTCACCACATAAACAGAACCAAAGACAAAAACCACATGATTATCTCAATTGATGCAGAGAAGGCCTTTGACAAAATTCAACAGCACTTTAAGCTAAAAACCCTCAATAAACTAGGTATTGATGGAACATATCTCAAAATAATAAAAGCTGTTCATGACAAACCAACAGCCAATATCATACTGAATGGGCAAAAACTGGAAGCATTCCCTTTCAAATCTGGCACTAGACAAGGATGCCCTCTTTCACCACTCCTATTCAATATAGTACTGGAAGTTCTAGCCAGAGCAATCAGGCAAGAAAAAAGAAATACAGGGTATTCAAATAGGAAAGGAGGAAGTCAAATTGTCTCTATTTGCAGACAACATGATTGTACATCTAGAAGACCCCATCGTCTCAGCCCCAAATCTCCTGAAACTGATAAGCAACTTCAGCAAAGTCTCAGGATACAGAATCAATGTTTAAGAATCAGAAGCATTCCTATACACCAATAACAGATGTAAAGAGAGCCAAATCAAGAACGAACTGCCATTCACAATTGCTATAAAGAGAATAAAATACCTAGGAATACAACTAGCAAGGAATGTAAAGGACCTCTTCAAGGAGAACTATAAGCCACTGCTCAACGAAATAAGAGAGGACACAAACAGATGGAGAAACATTCCATGTTCATGGTTAGGAAGAATCAATATCATGAAAATGGCCATACTGCCCAAAGTAAGTTACAGATTCAACGCTATTCCCATCAAGCTACCAATGACCTTCTTCACAGAACTGGAAAAAACCACCTTAAACTTCAGATGGAACCAAAAGAGAGCCCGCATAGCCAAGTCAATTCTAAGCAAAAAGAACAAAGCGGGAGGCATCACACTACCGGACTTCAAACTATACTACAAGGCTACAGTAATCAAAACAGCATGGTACTGGTACCAAAACAGACATCTAGACCAATGGAACAGAGCAGAGGTCTCGGAGGCAACACAACATATCTACAACCATCCGATCTTTGACAAACCTGAAAAAAACAAGCAGTGGGGAAACGATTCCCTTTTTAATAAATGGTGTTGGGAAAACTGGCTAGCCATGTACAGAAAGCAGAAACTGGACTGCTTCCTGACACCTTACACTAAAATTAACTCCAGATGGATTAAAGACTTAAACATAAGACCTAACACCATAAAAACCCTAGAAGAAAATCTAGGCAAAACCATTAAGGACATAGGTGTAGGCAAGGACTTCATGACCAAAACAGCAAGAGCATTGGCAACAAAAGCCAAAATAGGCAAATGGGACCTAATCAAACTCCACAGCTTCTGCATGGCAAAGGAAACAGTCATTAGAGTGAATTGGCAACCAACAGAATGGGAAAACATTTTTGCAGTCTACCCATCTGACAAAGGGCTGATATCCAGAATTTATAAAGAACTAAAACAGATCTACAAGAAAAAACCAAACAAGCCTATTCAAATGTGGGTGAAGAATATGAACAGACACTTTACAAAAGAAGACATACACGAGGCCAACAAACATATGAAAAAATGCTCATCATTACTGGTCATTAGAGAAATGCAAATCAAAACTACATTGAGATACCATCTCACTCTAGTTAGAATGATGATCATTAAAAAATCTGGAGACAACAGATGCTGGAGAGGATGTGGAGAAAAAGGAACACTTTTACACTGTTGGGAGTGTAAATTAGTTCAACCATTGTGGAAGACAGTGTGGTGATTCCTTAAGGACCTAGAAATAGAAATTCCATTTGACCCAGCAATCCCATTACTGGGTATATATCCAAAGG
>NW_016107378.1:4439110-4440465 GCF_001604975.1 Cebus imitator | reverse complement strand
AAGAGCAGAAAATCAAACACTGCATGTTCTCACTCATAGGTGGGTGTTGAACAATGAGAACACATGGACACAGGGAGGGGAGCACTACACACTGGGGTCTGTTGGGGGAAAATAGGGGAGGGACAGAGGGGTGGGGGAGTGGGGAGGGATAGCATGGGGAGAAATGCCAGATATAGGTGAAGGGGAGGAAGGCAGGAAATCACACTGCCATGTGTGTACCTATGCAACAATCTTGCATGTTATTCACATGTACCCCAATACCTAAAATGCAATAAAAAAAAAACAACCTGAGGTGTTCCGAAAAATCAGCAACTGCCTGATGTCCACTCTAACTTTCTGGAGTTCCGTGTATTTCCAACCAGATAGACTTTTCCATTTTCATAATAGGAGAGAAGGAGGGGCTTGGGAGGGGCCATGGGGAGGAACATCAGGAAGCTACATGGAGGCAGCGTCTGAGGTTTCAGCCAGCCTTCCACACGGTGCTGCCATGTGACCCTGTGCAAGTCCCTTTCCTTCACTGTAGCCCTAGTTTCCATTCATAAAACGAGATGGGATTCAGTCGCTCTTCTGGTACTTCACAGCTCTAACGTCTCATGCTCCTTTCTGTGCCCTACTGGTCATGCCAAGTGTCTAAGGAGGGCAGTGGTTGGCCTAAGTCTTCTAGCAAGTTGGCACAGGAGGCAGAAAGTGCACCCATTATGAGCAGCAGGAGGGCATTTTCTGTACACTGCTGGGATAGACATAGTACTTTGCTAGTGCCTTGCACATAGTAGGCACTTGGTAGATTTACTAGATGAATGCATGCATGTTTCTAGAGTCCTAAGTTAGTGTAGATTCTAGAAGCTACTGCTTTTCTATTCAGAAAGAAGCCTTGAACTTCCCCACCAGGACGGTTTGTTACCAAATGGGGATCCAACACTTTTTTATAACTGAGGTCAGAACTGGCCAGGTAAGGAGAAGCTGGGCTTTATCCCTAATTTCCCATGGGGATCCGGAACCAGTGCCGCTTGTAGGAGAAGCAGAGCTAAACTGCAGAGACCAGGCAACAGGTATGTGTGGCAAACTGGGTGCATGGGTTTGCATCTGAAAAACTAAATCCAGCTGAGTCCACTGGAGGATGCCAACACCGTGGAGATGCAACCAGGACCTGAAAGCATTGTCAGAGTGGCTGGAGTTCTCCCTAGCACTGCACAGGGAGGCAGGCAGCTTAGAGTGGGATCCTAGGCTTTATGCCAAAGTGCCACACAGTATTTCTAAAGATTCAGTAGGATAGTAGATTAAGGCCCAGATGAGGCCATCAACAGAAGAATCTTGTTTAGTATTCCAGCTAAATATTACACCTATCTATCTAGATA
>NW_016107378.1:4430474-4438905 GCF_001604975.1 Cebus imitator | reverse complement strand
GAGAGAGAGAGAGAAAGAGAGAGAGAGAGAGAGAGAGAGAGAGAGAGAGAGGGAGAAATTGCCCATTGCCCAGGCTGGAGTGCAGTGCCAAGATCATAGTTCACTGTAGCCTTTAACTCCTGGGCTCAATCAATCTTGCTGCCTCAGTCTTGCAAGTAGTTGGGACTACAGGTGCCCGACACCAAGCCCAGATAATTGATTTTTTATTGTAAAGATGGGATCTTGCTCTGTTTCCCAGGTTGTTCTTGAGCTCAGGGCTTTGAGTGATCTTCCTGCCTCAGCCTCCCAAAGTACTGATTTAGGCATGAGCTGCCATACCTGGTCCATTCATATATTTGCTGGTATATTTATGTTTATGGAGGTCACAAGATTCTCAGTTGTTAATTACAGCATTCAAGAATGATTTCTCTTCTAAAGAAGGATCCTAAGTCTTTCAAACTTTTTTGAATCCATCCTTAAAAAATACCTTTTCCATCAGGATTCAGTACACATGAACAGATATATTACTGGAACAAGAGTTTCAAAAAACAAAACTTGACGGTAATATATGTGATGCATTCTTAATATAGTGGTTCTCAAAACAGTCTGGGACCAGAAGCTCAACATCACCTGAGAACTTATTAGAAATGCAGAGTCTTGGGCTCAACCCCAGATAAGCTGCATCAGTTGTTCTGCGAGCTTTACCAAGCCTTCTAAGTGATTCCGATACATGCTGAGGTTGGAGAACTACTACATATTATAGTATAGACTATTATTCTAATCCATTAATTAAAAAGCCCAGCTGTCAATTATAAGCCACTACATTTGGGGTTAGCTTAAAGCCACCTAAAACACCTCTGAGGTCCTGCTTTTTCTAGCCTCCCTTTCCAAACTCATCTCAGACCATCTGCGCTTTGCAATCTTGCTCTAGCCAGCTTCAGCCAGACTCACTGCTTTTCTGGTTCTTAAGCCTTCAGCCCTCCCTGCTCCTGAATCTCTGCCTGTGGTGCCGTCTGGAGAACTCTTCTCCCAGCTGTTGGGTGGGTGGCTCTTGCTCAGTGAGGAGTCTTAGCTCAGATGCTTTCCTTCCGAGAGACTGCCCTGGCTGAATTGGCCTCAGCTGGCGTATTTTATTTTCATCATAGCTCTTAGCACCATTGATAATTTTCTGCCTCCAGTTGAATCTCATTTGCATAGAACGATGCCTGGCATATAGCACGTACTCAGTAAATACAATCACACACCACTCAATGATGAATCACATATATGACAGTGGTCCCATATGATTATAATACCATATTTTTACTGTCCTTTTTCCAAGGTAGATTCATTTAGATACATAAGTATTTACCATTGTGTTACAATTGACTATTCATCACAGTAACTTGCTGTACAGGTTTGTAGCCTAAGAACAATACGCTACATCATAAAGCCTAGCTGTGTAGTAGGCTGTACCATCTAAGTTTGGGTAAGTATACTCTGTGATGCATTTCTCAGAATGGATCTTCGTCATTAAGTGATGCATGACATGACTATATTGTCAAAGGAAAAAAATGAATCAATGAGTAATTTTCAACTCAGGGCTACCCAGGAATAGTCCCCTGATAAGTATTTTCAATCCACAAATCCTTGGTGACCCTCCTGGTGACATGGCCTTTCCTCCCTCCAGGGAGAAACCCTGCCACTGGGGGGTTTTTCTTCCCTCTAGAAGACAGAAAAAAAGTATATTGAGAATTCCTTCTCCTGGATGTTTCTTACCTTTCTAGTCCTTCACCATTCCCTGTGAGCAATATTTAAATCAGGGAGATCTGGAGTAAATAGCACCAGACTTGAAGTTAGGGCAGCTGGGTTCAAGGAGGGGGGTTCAACTGCAGCCCGGCTGTTTGGCCTTAGGTAACTTACTAAGTGCCTTTAGACCCAGTACAGTAGGGGTCATAAAACCTGCTCAGGCTCCCTTATCGAGTTATCTAGGATCTCATAGGATAGAGCTTCTGAAAATGCCGTGCATTACAAAGAGTGCACCAACTTAACACCTAAAGTATTGACCTGTAGACCACATTCACAGCAGAGGGGCACAACTTTCCTGATATGCTTTGGGTGTTTGTCCCCTCCAAATTTCATGTTGAAATGTGATCCCCAATGTTGGAAGTGGGTCCTTGTGCCAGGTGTTTGGGTCTTGTGGGCAGATCCATCATGAATGGTTCGGTACCCCAATGAGTTCTCACTGTTAGTTCACGGGAGAGCTGGTTGTTTAAAAGAGCCTGGCGCCCTTCCTCTCTCACCATGTGATGCCAGCCCCCCTTTCCCTTCTGCCATGAGTGGAAACTTCCTGAGGCCTTACCAGGAGCAGATGCCAGTGCCATGTTTCTTGTACAGCCTGCAGAACCATGAGCCAAATAAACCCCTTCTTTATAAATTACCCAGCTTCGGATATTCCTTTCTATCAATGCAAATGGACTAATACACCTCCCAAGGAATTTGAGAGAGCTTGGCATGCAAGTCCACAATAGAGCAGGCAATCATGAAAATACCTGCATGACTTTTAAAAGGGGCCCCTGGGGCCACAGGGTATAAAAGACGGCTTTTGGTGACTTGCATAAGGATTTGAATATTGTTTGCAAGTCATTGAAGGCAGGTGGGCATGCATCATGATCCATAATACTCTTGTGCTCCTTCCTCCAGCCTTCCTTGGCCTCTTCACCTGCATGGCCTCCTTGCTGGAACCCAGCCTGGAAAAATTGTGTGTTGAGCTCCTCCTGGGGGGCTCTCATGGCTGTCAGCTTCCAGAGGCATGTATGGGGGTGAATGTGGGCCTGAAGAGATCCTGGAACATCATACTGTCTGATGGATGGCAGGCCTTCAGCGTCACTGAGCTTTCACACCTGAAAACTATTAAAGGTTATTCTTCTTTTAATTCTTTGTGGTCGTTCGCACTCCTTCCTTAGAGAAACCTCTGATTTTCACTTGCGAGACGCTCAGCTGAGCTTGTCATACCCTAAAAGGTGATTTCAGTTCTCCGATGCCAAAGAACCTCTTCCACTAATCAAAACACAGCTGCAGAGGCCTATGTGATCTGCTAATGGGCACCGCAACTCTCCGGTATGTCTGTCTGTACCTGGGAAAATAGATATAATTAGGATAACAGATATCATATGTATATGCAAATGCAGCAGGTAAAAATGACTAGAAATGAGACAGGGCTGGAGTTTGCCAAATCCCAACAGATCAGCTCTGCAGCTTAACCAGATGCTAACCCCATCACCACCAGCCTTCCCCAGTACTAGCTCTGGTGCCCTAGCTTCATCTTCTTTTTGCCAACATGCTGGAACCCTCATGCAAATTATTTTTAATTTTATTTTTTTGGAGATAGGGTGTCAGTCTGTTGCCCAGACTGAAGTGCAGTGGCACAATCATGGTTCACTGCAGCCTCTACCTCCTTGGTTCAAGTGATCCTCCCACCTCAGCCTCCTGAGTAGCTGGGACTATAGGCCTGCACCACCATGCTCAGCTAATCTTTGAATTTTTTTGTAGAGACGATATCTTGCTGTGTTGCCCAGGCTGGTCTCGAACCCCTGGCCTCAAGCAATGCTCGCACCTCAGCCTCTCAAACTGCTGGGATTACAGCTGTGAGCCACCACGCCCAGCCTATTTTTAAGTTTTACTGTAACAATAGGTCCCCTCCTGAAGAGACTCTTTCAAGAGCTTCAGATCTTAGGAAGCTGCAGGGGTCCTAGCATCTGAGAAGCTAGTGGGAGAAAGATGGAGAAGAGAGAGGGCCTCTTCGGTGTTTTTCCTTTAATGAGGGTTTGGTCCCCACAATGGCAGCATCAGGACTGGAGAAGACCCGGTGCATCATTACCAAGCTCGAGTTGCCTTTTTTAAAAGAGAACTATCCCATAAAGATGGCCTGTAAGCTTCTTGTTTGGAGTCAGAGGCTCAGTCTAAAGTTCTACTTCTGCCTTTTCCTGGTGGTGTGCACTTAGGCAAGGGACTCACCTCTCTGCTTCTTGTGTTCTTCACCCTAAAATGGGCATGATAACAGCAGCTGCCTCAAAGGGCCTGGCAAAATGTAAGCTCTCAGATGACGTTTTCCTTCATAATAGGTACGTGGGCAGGTGAAGAGAGTCAAACATCAGGCCCAGGGTTCTCACTCCACTGTATCACTCCATCTACCTACCCATGGATAAATCACTTCACCTCTCTGAGCCTCAGTTTCTTCATCCATGAAGTGGGCTAATAATGGATGGATGTCATAGTGCTGTGTAACAGTAAACAACAATAGGCCACTAAACAGAAGCTAGTGATGCATGTGGAGTGAAGATGCCTACATTTGGGGGCAGTGCGAAGTCTGATAAGATTGAAGAGCATCTCATTTGTGATGCTCTGTGTCTGATATGGGGTAAGGATGTCCTTACCCCTAGCTGGTCTATCAAAAAGGGCTGCAAAACTATGCAGGCAGACGACCTGGGTACTGCCTTTACCAAGCTGCACAGCCACTGAACAAGGACATCTAACTCCACCAAACTAGGAGAGCCTGCACGTGCAGATCCATCTCTGTTGTTGGGATTGGGGCCCATGCCTTATTCCATTCTGTAAGCTCTCCCTGTGCTTGACACAGTGCCTAGTGTATTATAGATGTGCAATAAATACATACTGATTGATGGACGAATAAATGAAATCATCTGCATCCATGAATTAATAGATGGTCGATTACATTGTCAATTTTCTACCCTGTGGGTAGAGCAGAAAAAGCAGTCAGAATCTTGGTCCTTTTGCTAATGGTGGAAAAGGGCTATACTTGCAGAGTGTGTGCCGTCAGAGCCATGTTCAAATCTCAGTATTGCTATATCTTAGCAGTGAATTTGTTCAAACTTCAGTTTGGAAAAACATGCGGACCTTCAGTTTCCTCATCTGTAAAATGAGGATAAAAATGTCACTTTTGTTGTAAGATTATGGTGTAGATGCTGTAAATTTGTACATGTCAGGACCCGACATGCTACTAAGTGGAAAGCGGGAGAATGAGAGTGAATCCCCTTCTTTCCCTCTTCACTACGCAGGTCCAAGGATATTGTTTTTTACCCAGCCAAGTCCTAAGCGCCAGAAGTGGATCTGATCTTTTACCTAACTCTAGCATTGATGTTTTTTATTCTGTTGAAGGCATCAATATTTGTTCAATAGTGTAAGTCTTAAATAAGCATCTAAATGACATATTACAGATGATGAAAGTCATTTCCACGCAGAAGATTATCTCACACGATCATGTTTCCTTCGTTATCTGGGGCCTCTGTAGTTGGCAAATCTCTGCAGCTACTTAAATGATAACATTAGTCCTAATGCCATGTAAAATGACTAGTTCCTCAGGGTAGGTTTATTTTTAATAGTGTATGTCAGCAGCAAATAGCTTGGAAGACCCCAGAGGAAAAAGCACAGCTCAGGCTCTCACTGAAGTAATGATATAGATATATTTAATATCTATATTAAAAACCTTTTAGGCACCATGGTGATATTGAACTGGATAGTTAGGCGAGCGTAGGGAAAATGCTGGGCTGTTTATAGAGTGTGATGCAGTGTGTATTCTAGAAATCTTTTGAGGTTCTTCAAAGTCAAATTTGGGCCTCAAAAATCTTTGACAGACATTTGACCCCAGTAGTAAAATACTCGGAAACACAAGCTGGGAGAATAAAACCACTTCCTTTTTTCTTTTTTGGTAAGCCTGCTGATAAGTTTGCTGTGCTATTAAAATGTTTAATCACTTGCCTCCAGCAAGAGCAGGCTTCTGTCTGAAGCTGCAGTTTATTAGAGTGCCCAGATCATACTTGCTATTTACCCAAAACATGGCCAGGGGATTCTTACAGAGAAAACAAACCACAATTTGAAATCAAGCATAGAGTGGCAGATGAATGGATTGAAGGCAAAAATTATTTTGGAGTTGATTTCAGGGGAGAGATGATAAAACCTGCACTGATTTTCTGTCCCAAAGGCACAGGGTTAGATTCACAGCGGCCGCAGGTCTGGCCTGTAAGATATCCCAGGGTCAGTTGGTAAAAGTGCTGCCAGGCCTGTCCCAGGGAGGTCTCCGGAGAAGAGGCAGCCGAGGAAGGGGCTACTCTAGGAACATGCTTTCCAAGAAGAGGCATTTCTCTCTGCTTTAGAGTTTGGTCAGAGAAGCTCATCCTGGAAGGGCAATGAACAGACAGATTTCATTTAGCATTTCAGCAGAATGCTAAGCCCAAACCCCCCTCCCTCCTTCTCTTCTATGGACCTCACTCTGGCCTTTCCAACTCATTTCAAGGCAAACTGAACTGTGGGGCAGGAAAATGCCTTTAAGACGGTGAGCATCATTTAGTTACGGTACCTGAAGCCCTCCCGCTGGTGGCGCAACACCATGGACCTAGCCCTTGGAGTGGAGGGCCCCTCAGAGAGCCATGGATAATTAACTCCTTCCAGAAACTGGTATCCAGGACTATGCCTTGGAGGGCAGCCTACCATCAGGTCACAAATTTCTAAAAACAGATATGTAAAGATCTAAGGAATTTCCTGTTTATCATCCTGTCTTTGCCTATACAAAATTCTTTTTAAATCTGGATGATTGTATCCCAAACTGGGTTATAAAGAATAACAGATATTCTGGCAGAAAAGAATACTACGGCTTAATAAATTTGGGAACTACTGCATCTCTTGAATCACCAGGTACGATGGCATATTAACGACTCTCCTGTGTCCTGAACTGAAAAACTAGCAAACAAAACTGGTTTCACTCTGTTTCCCCCAGTGTTTCTCCAAATTGTTCAGCTATGAACTGTTTTCTTCACAGAACATCCATCACCATCTTACCTTTTTGGAAGGCAGTTGAAGAATTGTTGTGTTATGATAGGCAGAATTCTAAAAACGCCCTTGTTCCCCCCAAGATTTTCCTCTTCTGTTCATTCAATTGAACATTAACACAAATGCTGCTGAGAGGGAATTTTGCAGATGCAAGAAAAGCCCTAAGTAAATCGACTTTAAAATATGGAGAGTATCGGGGCAAACGTGACCAAATCGGGTGACCTCTTAATTAAAAGGGTGAGGATTTGATGTTCCTTCTGTGGCTTTGAAGATGGAAGGAACCCAATGAGAAAGAATATGGGCAGCCTAGAGGCAGAGACTAACCCCAATCCCCAGCTGACAGCGACAAAATGGGGACGTCGGACCCGACGCCACAGGAACCGGATTCTGTCAACAATCATAAAAAATTGGAAGTAGAATCTTTCCCAAAGCCCCCAGATAAGAATCCAGTTGGCTGACACCTTGATGTTGGCCTTGTGAGACTCTGAGTGGAGTCCAGGTGAGCCTACCTGTACTTCTGACCTACAGAATTGTGGGATATTAAATGGGTGTCATTTTAAGTTGCTAAATTTGTAGTAATTCATTTCACAACAACAGAAAACTGCTACATACTGATTCAGAGAAATCAAAAACAGAAGTGGTATCCTTTACATTCGCAAGGTGATTCAAATGTAACACTCATATAGGGACAGAGCAGGTGTCTCTGTTTTTGCAGGTGAGGATATAGACTCAGGGAGATTAAGTTACTTGCGCAGGACACTCAGCCAGGAAATGAGGAAAAGGGGACTTGAATGAGCTTTTATGTGTGTGTGAGTTAGGATGGAGTGGGGGTGCGTTTCCTTTACTGTCTTTTACATTCAAATAGGAAAAGGCATTTGGAGAGATTGCAATTGGGAACTTGCAAAGGAGGATGGAAAAAAAAATTCAGGGAAGAACACATCAAGCAACGGGTTCAACTGCTTCATCAGAGAGGTCCTTTCTTTCATCTCTTGTGTCTGAGCAGAAAAGCTTGCTAGATAAAGGACCCACAGCTGTGAGCCAGTGACAATGTGTGGGGCCAGGGTCTGATGAGGCCACCGGAAATGGGCTGCTGGGATGCTTTATACGTACAACTAAGGGTGAAGACATGCAGGCCTGTAATATCAAGAGAAACAATGTCTGCAGGCTGACCTCCCAGATGGGTGGTTTGCAGAGGTGGGGCTGCCTGCATAATTAATCAGCCCTGGCTTCTTCGCCACAACTGGCATTCCTACCTGTACCCGCAGCCCTTAAGGGGCCCCTCACTCAGTGTTAGGGAGCAGACAAGTCATCTGGGAACATCCCCCCCCCCCGACAACCTCCATGGACAGAAGTGGAGACTGAAGCCCAGAAAAGGAACAGGACTTCTCAAGGTCACAGTCAAGGATCCCCTAACATAGGACAACTCTCTTGGTTAGCGATGACTTCCTGATGAGCCAGTATTCCTTACTGAGCAAATGTAGCATGTGTGTGCCTGTGTGTGTGTGTCTTTTGTGTCCACTATGAGAGTCAGAACTGTGTGTTACCATTGCCCTAATAATAATAGAAGCCAATACCCACAGAGTACAGATCCAGTTCTTGATGCTGTCTTGAAAGTGCTGCATATTAA
>NW_016107378.1:4426238-4430401 GCF_001604975.1 Cebus imitator | reverse complement strand
CGCAATCTGGACTTACCGCAACCTCCGCCTCCTGGGTTCAGGCAATTCTCCTGTTTCAGCCTCCTGAGTAGCTGGGATTACAGGCACGCACCACCATGCCCAGCTGATTTTTTGTATTTTTAGTATAGACGGGGTTTCACCATGTTGACCAGGATGGTCTCGATCTCTTGACCTCGTGATCCACCCGCCTCGGCCTCCCAAAGTGCTGGGATTACAGGCGTGAGCCACCGCGCCTGGCATTGACTTTATTCTCACAGCAAGCCCATGAGGTAGTTGAAAAAACATTAGGGTTCTTCACAAATGTTTCTGGCCAGAAGTGAATCCAGGCATTGCAGGGCTTAAAGCATATCCAATTTGGGGGAACTTCTTGAAGGAAAGGAATACCAATTTATAAATATAAATTAGGCACAGGGTCCCATGAAAGAGAAGGGCTTGGAAGCATTACAGCAAGTCTGTTAGTTGCATGTTAATGCTCCCTGCCCCTTGTGAAGTTAGGTGAGAGCATGTGAATTGCTTTGGCCAATGGGATATGAATGAAATTGATGTGTGTCACCTCTGGGTGGAGTCTTAAGAGTTGTGAGTGATTCTCCACTTTCCTTCCCAACACTGACTCCCATGGTCCCTGGATTGACAATGGAAGAGTGTGCCAAGATGGAACCTCTTGGCCCTGGAACTCTGAGCCTGTGATATCTAGAGCAACCCCTCTCTTCACCCTGCCCTGTGTCAACCAGCATGAGACATGGAGTGTAAGTAAGAAATAAACTTTTGTCATGGCAATTCACTAAAATTTTGGATTTTTTTTTTTTAACCACAGTGAACCTTGCTTAACCTGATTGATATAGGCAGGGTATTATTGTTGTTTCCATTATCCCGATAAGAAAATTGAGGCATAGAGAGATTTAGTTACTTGCCTGGCATCACACAGCTAGTTAATGGTAAAACTGGGATAAATGGTTCAGTGTCTTTGTTTCTAAGTGACATTAGGGAAAGGTGGGGACTTCAGCAAACTAAGGTATTTGTTCCATCGGAAGACTGTTTTTGAATTCCTACTGTTGGTTGTAAAAGAAGAAGGTAGTCCTTCATTGCCAGATCCTCTGATTTTTTTTTTTTAAGCAGAGGCCATAAATCCAGCATTTTAATGTAAAACCAATTGATTGAAATATTTTTCTTTTTCTTTTGTTAAACATCATGAAGCTAAGACATTAGTGAGCTAGGTTTTGTTCATCAGTTCGAGACCTTACAACATTGCAGTTTTCATTAAAAACAAAACAAAACACTAAAAATTCAAGCCAGTAACATTGTGCGCTAGTGACACAGCCATGGCAGTCTGAGAAGGCTTTGGTGGGAAGGTAGGACTGCAGTAAGGTGTCCAGGCCCCAGAGAGGTTCCCTGCAGTAAGATGATAGGGGCCAGGGATGTTCCCAGCCTGGGGATGGAAAGAGAATAGTCACAAACATTTTCAAGGACTCTGTCACATCAGAAGTGTTTTGTGCCAGGCACAGTGGCTCACACCTATAATCCCAGCACATTGGGAGGCTGAGGTGAGCAGACTGCTTGAGCCTGGGGTTCAAGACCAGCCTGGGCAACATGGTGAAACCCCATCTCTACAGAAAAAATTTAAAAAATTAGCCAGGCATCGTGATGGGAACCTGTAGTCCAGCTACTTGGGAGGCTGAGGAGAGAGGACTGCCTGAGCCTGGGAGTTGAGGCTACAGAAAACTGTGAATAAGCCACCGTCTCAACAAAAAAATGTTTTGCTAGGGTTATTCAAATTTTTGTACGAGGCTCTCATACTCACACACAAATACTCCTTGAGGAAACACTAATAGTTTCATATGATGCATTTCCAGAAGCTTTCCTATCGCCATGCCCTGTGGGATTGAGAAGGATCTAGCTGAATGCCATTGAGCCAAAGAAAGAAGAGGCAGTCACCGAACAAACCTTCCTGGAAATAGAGATCTCCCTGTATCCAAAGACGGCAATTCCCTGATAACTCCCCAATGAGGCCAAGGTATTTCCATCTACCTAATCTAGTCAGCTGTCTTGTGAGGCTCATCTCATTCTTGGGGAGTGGAGACAGGAAATGGTAAAGGTTATGTCCAAGAGGCCCTAACATGAAAACTGAAAAAGAAAGTCAAGTTCGGATGACACCAGTGAACGTTCAGCACAAGACCTCATGCATTCATCCAGAGGTTCCCAAAGCATCAAATGAGACTTGAAATGTCATAAGAATAAAGGAACCATTTGTGGAAATAGAATCTTGTGGGCAAAACATTTGGAAAACTCATGCAATGAAACAAGGTCCTTTGCTGCAGGACTTATCAGAACCTTTAAAAAGCCACATGCATGGTGTGTGTGTCTCTAAGACGGCAACCCTGCTTGGTTGTGGAATCCCTCTATCTTTTCTTTTTTTGCAGAAGCTTTTGGGAAAAAATGTGGTAGAGAACTTTCTTTGAGATGTGCTATCTAATCTTCCCTTTGGGACATCTCACCTCTGAATATCTTGGTCACTTTCTCTCTAGATTTCTTTTAGAATTGCGGTTTTCTCTTTTCAGAAAAGGAGGCATTTCTAGTTATTCATTAGTTTTCAAAAGTAGGTGGCCAATGGAGATCAGAGAGGCCATCGTATGCCTGGCACTGTACCCTGCATGTCCTTGAGCTCTCTGGGCCAGACACAAGCATCTACCTTTTCGTCAACTCAGTCATGACTTCAGCAGTTGGAATTTCCAGCTCAAAGGATGTTCTTTAAGGCAAAGGGACAATGACATTTGGGAGGTAGCAGCCTCAAGGAAACACTCTCTCTGCCTAGGGACACGTACTTGGGAGGAGGAAAAGGAAGAGGAGGAGGAGAGAGAAGCCCCTGAGTGGTTGACCAAAAGGGGCCCCTTTTATGGCCTTCCTGTTTATGGCTGAGAAGTAAACAGCTTGGGAGCCAGGCTGTCTCCCTCCGCAGCTGGGGCACTGGTTCAGGCTGGCCGGGGACCCTCTCTTTCTGGGTGGCAATGGGCAGGGAACTTGCCAGTCATGCTCATCTCAGAGTGCATTTTTTAAAAGCCAACATGTTGGGGAGTTTTCCTTCACCCCGCACCATCTGCTTGGTCCTCACCTCAGAGGTCTTGCTCTTTCCTTTCAGGCGACAGTTGCAGATCTGTGTGTGCAAGCTTGGGGGTCAGATCCTAGCTGCAGCACGCAGCAGCTGTGTGACTTCAGGGGAGCCCTGCACCTCCCTGATTCTCATTCACAGTGATGAGTAGTAGCCCCTTCTCCCAGGGATTTGGGAGGATGTGCAGACTGTGCCTGCGAACTTGCCTGGCATGTGGTAAGTGACAATACATGTTTATTTCTATGGCTATTATTTTAGTTGCCCGCTGGGCTCAGCCTCAGCTTTCAGGGGGTGGTGGGCTGGGGTCCTGGTGGGGGGAAGGGATTCAGGCTCACCTCCCAGAGGGACTCCCGGGACCTTGGTCAAGGCAACATCTTTCTCTGGATTAGTGCTGGGAGTGCTTTTCCTCCTGAGATGCAGGCTGTGATGGAGCTGGGAGGATGCCCCAGCTAACATAAGGAAGACGGCGCCGGGGGCGTCCAACACCAGGAGAATCAATAAACTATAATTATCAAGAATGGTGTCTGTGGGGGTTGGGGAGTCATGTGGACAGAGGGAGACAGAGGGAGTGGGACAATGCCAGAGAGAAGAGACAGCAAGAACAAGACACACACACACACACACACGCACACACGCACGCACACGCACACACACACGCACTCTGAACAGATGCAGATAAAGTATGCGAACATGGAAAGAGACACGTGTGCTGCGCTCAGCCTTCCTGTCCTGTCCCTCAGAGTGGGTCTGCTTTCCTGGACAAGACAGAGGGAGTAAGCGCCAGACGTCTATTAGCTCTTTACATTCCCCAAGTCCTTGCCCACATCAGTCCTTTAACTCTTGGACGAAAGGCAGAAACGGTCTGATGTCTGCTTACAATGTCTAATTTACTAACTTAGTTATGTTCAGATATTAAAACAATGCACATTTTTACATTGTGTGTAGTCTATTAGGCTAGAAATAGTATTTAACATTACCAGGGCCTTCATTATCCCTGGATCAAATGCTGTTTTAGGTTCACTGCTCCGGCAGGGTTTTTTTAATTTTCATTTTTTTTTTT
>NW_016107378.1:4319111-4426208 GCF_001604975.1 Cebus imitator | reverse complement strand
TTTTTTTTTTTTTTTTTTTTTTTTTTTTTTTTTTTTTAGAGACAGAGTCTTACTCTGTCACCTAGACTAGAGTAGAATGGAACAATCACAGCTCACTTGCAACATAGAAACCCCAGGGAATAAGGGATCATCCTGCCTTGGTAGTGAGTAGCTGGGATTATAGGCACCCCCCCCCCCCACCGCCAACCAAAGCCTGGCTAATTTCTTTTCTTATTAAAAAAATAATAAATTTTAGGGACAGGGTCCCACTATGTTGCCCAGTCTGGTTTCAAACTCCTGGGCTCGAGAGATCTTCCCACCTTGGCCTCCCTCCCCAAGTGCTGGGATTATAGGGGTGAACCACTGTGACCCACGCTCTGTGGTTTTTTGATACAGCACTTTTGGAACCCATTGTGATGGGGTTACCTGGACTTGTAGGGCAAGCCACAAACCCACTGGCTGTTCATGAGCTCTATCAAGTTACCACTTACTGTTTTTTCTAAAAAAGACTTGACTTTAGAGAGCACTTTTAGGTTCACAGCAAAATTGAAAGGAAGGTACAGAGGTTTCCCAGACATAACCCAACCTCCCATATAACCTTATTGCTTTTAAAAGCCATCTTTAAAATTTTTCTTTTCTCTGACCCTGCAACCCTTGCCATTTTGAGGTCTCGCCCCCAGAAGGGATTATTAAATCTGGTGCATGTTTTCTTGGTTGTCCTTCCCCCTGATGTGATGTGGGAGCCGTCACAAGCACCGGACAGGCATCGATGGGGGTCATTGAACATGAGTGGCTATGGAAGGTATTGGAAAGACCCTCAGAGGTGGAAGGCTTTTGTAACACTCAGGTATGCTGAGTCTCTGTTTTTAAAGGGTAGTCTTTTGGAAAATGAGTAAATATGCAAACAAACTTGTGTTACATCTGGGCTTTATTATGTGCCGGACCACTAGACTCTGTGTGTGTGTGTGTGTGTGTGTGTGTGTGTGTGTGTGTCTGTGTGTGTGTTTAGCCCGCATTATCTCAGTTAGCCAGTCTAATCTCAGTAGTAGTCACAGTAGGGATTTCTACCCTTCCTCATGGGGTTGCTGGCCAGGAGGTGTCCCGCCCTGTCACAAAACTTGCAGGTGCCCGAGCCTCCCATGTGCCCAGGTCAGCCACCAGCACTGCCTTTCCCCAGTGAGGAAACTGAGGCTCTGTCAGGTTAACTCTCACAGCATCCAAGACTCACTATAGCAGTGACCAGCCCAGGTTAGTTCAGGTCTCCTGACTCTTGGCCCCTCTGATATCCCATGGGGAGAAGTTGGTGAAGACAAGATGAGGCAATGTATCCTGCATGGGAGGGGGTCTCCTGGGGCAGCTGTCTCACACATACCCTCTGCCTCCTGCCCTCCGCCCACTGCCTTGAAGCATGTGAACCCCCCTTCCCTAGCTCTGGGTGGCACATTTTACATGGAGCCCAGCCTCCTGGCCCTTGGCTTTCACATAGCTTCACAGGTTCCTGGGAGGTCCAGGGCAGGAGAGAGAGCCCAGGGCCTGGTACTGGACAAGCTGGGACTTCTCAATCTGTGTCTGCTCCCCCACATCCTCTCTATCTGCCTCCTTTCTACTGCCAGCAACAACCAGAAAGCTCCCTCTTGCCTGGAAGCAGAAAGAAGATTCCTCTGTGTACCCACTCAGCCGGGTCAGTGGGATCCCCTCAGTGAGAAGATTCTTCCTGGGTTTGGGCATGGTTTGCTCTGCCCACAGGTGGGCAGATTCTCCAAAGCCTTTCACCTTGCGCTGGACAGCGAGCAGACCAATGCTCAGTGCAGGAGTTTGGGTTTCTCATCTCATTCATCATGGAGCCTAGCCTCCTTTTTTTTTTTTTTTTTTTTTTTTTTTTTTTAGCCTCCTTTTCTTTTTTTTTTTTTTTTTTTTTTTTTTTTTTAAAGGAGGATGTGATTGCTACTTTGTTTCTCTTTTTTTGTTACTTCAAATTGACATTCTGACCTTGGGCAGAGGGTAGTAGGGAGCTTGCTTTTATTCTTATCTTTTCATTTTGTGTTTTTGTTGTAAACTGCCTAAAAGTGTTGGAGAGTTTTATTTGGATACAATGAAGCCAGATATCAGAACACAAATTTACCCTCAAGACTCTGAGCTTTTAAAATGCAAAGGAAGGTCCCTTTTCTCCTCCTTTCTAAACTCAATGCAAATTTTTCTTCTGTAACTTGTTTTCCTAGCTTGATAAGGTGTCATTAGAGAATGGATAGTTCAAAAAAGAAGTGGTCTGAGGTGGGAGGATCGCTTGAACCCAGGAATTGGAGGCTGCAGTGAGCTATGATTGCACCACTGCATACCAGCCTGGATGACAGAATGAGATATCGTCTCTTAGAAAAGAAAAAAGAAGAAGAAGTGGTGTGTGCTTTTTCCACTCTGATTAAAAGAAAAAGCATGGCATGGGCATCTGCTAAGAAGCATGCTTCCTGCTTTGCCAATGCTGCCAGTTATTTGCAAGTGTCAGGGCTGAGTTTCTCTAGTTTCTTCAATTTCAGACCTAAATCATGCCCATTCTTAAATGACGTTAGAAAACACAAATGTGAAACTTTATAAAAGACTCAAATGTGTGTTTGATTGTAATGATTTTTTGTTTAAATTGAAGGGAAGTTCAGTTGCGTTAAGTGGAATAAATTTTTCTTGCACTTTCAGCCTGTTGGTTTCTGTTTTACTTGGGAGAAAGGGCTATATGCGTAGTCCCCAACAGGGGAATCGTTTTCATTAGACATTTTCTTACCTGCTTTAGATTAAAGAAGAAGTCTTGAAGCTCTAGAAGAATAAAAATGTGTGTGTTTGTGGGGGAGGGGGTGGGTGTTTTGTTGGGGAGAATGCCAGTAATTACTTCTCCCTCTGTTTTTTTCCAGCCTAGATTTTCCCCCCTTCTTTTGTAGATCCACACCAGCCATATTGGACCTTGCTCATCTATGCCCCAGCTCCACAGAGCAAGGCCAGATGCCTATTGGTTTAGACTCCCATAGGTGCATGGGGTGGTGTTGTTGAGGGGGAAAGGAAGTAGGGAGAAGAGCAGAGCAGTTTCCATAAGCAGAATTTGGGCTAGGCTTAAGCCACCACACCAAGGGGAAGATGGGCCTTGAGGTGCCAGACATTCTTTTTCCCCATAAATTGAGTTGTTAAACCTTTCTATACCAGTGAAATCTGACACTCTGGACACCTCATGAAATTGTTATATAAAACTACGGTGATGGGTTCTGTGAATTAAAAAAAAAAAGTACCTGTTTTCTTAATAATAATTATTACTATTATTGAGACAGACTCTCTGTCACCCAGGTTTGAGTGCAGTGGTACAATCTCAGTTCACTGCAACCTCTGCCTCCCAGATTCAAGCAATTCTCGTGCCTCAGCTTCCCAAGTAGCTGGGATTACAGGCACCCATTACCATGCTCAGCTAATTGTTTTGAATTTTTAGTAGAGACGAGGTTTCACCACGTTGAGCAGGCTGGTCTCAAACTCCAGCCTCGGGTGATCCGCCCACCTCGGCCTCCCTAAGTGCTGGAATTACAAGCTTGAGTCACCATGCCTGACCAAATAATAATAATAATAATAATAATAATAATAATTTAATGTGAACCTTTGGTGGGACCAGGCAGGAAAGACATAGAAGACATATCGTAGCTACCGCCAAAAGTTATTTTGCAAACTGTGGTTTTCTGACTTAATTGCTTTTTCCCCCCACTCTTCTTACTATGTTACTCTCTTTTCCAAATTGAAATATGTGTATTAGAACAACTTCGCTTTCTATTTTGTACTTTTTCTCCTATCTCAAGATTTTGAATCTCTGCTTAAATGCTCAGAAATGGAAATGTTTGCACCCATGTGGCCATGCTCATGCCCTTTTTGCTGGGTGATCCTGTTGTCACTGTTCTTTTGTGACTTCCCCAAAAGCCCCCACTGTGGTCTGTCCCCTGAAGGCTGCATCCGGGTGGCCCTGATACAAGCTAAAGATTTCAGGCTCGTTCCAAGTTCCAGAAATGTCTCCATCCCAAGGCACCCTGGGTTTCTCACTGTCCTCTTTATTAACATGGACAAAATGCCCTGCTTTGTGGGCTGATTTATGGTTGCATTAGGAAAAACTCCATGAAGGGCATAAAATACAGTGTCCCATGCTGGGGCCTAATCTTACATGTTATCGGTGATTGCAAGTGCATTTTATAACACTGGTGCCAAATCGAAATCAAGGTGATTTGCGCATCAATCTCCCGGATAAAATCAGGGAACACTCTATTGCAGTTTGACCTTCCTGGTGCCTTTGGTCCAACTTGTTTAAGTCCCTGGGACAATTACCCGGGGACAGTTGGAAAATGCAGTGATACTGGCCAGAGCTGGATTACCAGCTGTATCAGAAGGCTTAATCGTTCACCCAGAGATTCCTGAGAACGGGGGAAAAACCCTCAGAGGAGGCTCTGATTGTTTCTAAGAAAGGCTAGTGCTGCTGGCAGAGAAGGGGGAGAAACTAGGGGTCATTTTCATGTGTTTTTAGATGTACCCCTGAACTCTATAGCACATCTAAAAAGCAAAACTTTCAATTTTACAACAAGCTGGCAGATAACTGGGTCTCAAGAAGCCTGTGGGCTTTCCCTTCCTTATCATTCTGGGAGCTCAACTAACTGTGGGCCAGGGAAGTACTTAACGTTTCTAAAAGCAAAGATGAGAATAACGTCAGAGGGAGACATTCTATCCCTGTGACCACCTACTAACTATGCATCAGGAAGATACTTAAGTTTCTAAATCAACTAGTAAAGCAAGGATGAGAATGAAGTCAGTGGGAGCTATTTCATTCCTGCCACCACCAAAAGTTGGCTCCCCTTATTGATTTTTATAGAACAAGATCAGAGACTTCCTGAAAAATCTGATAGCTTCCCTTGGTGAAGTTCAAATCCTAAACCCAAGTTTTGATTGATGCATTCACAAGAGGCTCGGAGGGCTAAAAATATTTTGAGCAGATTCATGGAAATTGTAGATTTTTAGAACCTAAAGGCTCTTTAGTGATGGTCACAGGGTGTATTTAAGATAAATATTTTTAAGTCGGGGTTTTATGCCTATAATCTGAATCTCTCAACTTATATTTAGCCAAGACTTCTTTTTAAAGTAATTCCATCTCTTTTGAATCTGCACCCTTTCATAGCCCAAAGGGGGAACTTCAGATGGCTCTTCAGATGGTGAAAGCTGTTTTACAAAAACCCTTTAAGATATGCTAATGGATATGGGATGATTATTAAGATAAATACCTTGTGTTGGAAACTATAGTTAATTATAATATATATAATTAGTCACTGGTCAGGCTAGAAGTTATAATTTATTGCTCCTTAATTTGCATTTATTATCAAAGATATTCAATTTAAAGGAATTATAAAAAATAGCCTGATTTGAGTGGTTATGGAGATGGTGGGCATTTAGCAAACTTCAAAACTCTCCTTTCAAACTTTTCTAAACCCATCATATACAATTTCAGGAAATAACACACCAACAAGAGGAGATGGCTTGTGCTTGTTGATTAAAAAATGAGAAAGCCATTTTTGTAAGAAGAAATGATGTAATTTTCCTTTCTAGACCCTAATTTTTGGAACAGTAGGTAAACTTTTATGGTAAGACGGTCCAAGTTCAAGTAATAGAATTGTAAAGCTTTAGTGACAAAGTTGTCTTTTGTGTCAGCGTTTGTGGGGGAAAATAATGCAATAAAATATTAGATCCTTTTCCTTTTAGATAATAATTTATCTTGGACGATGGAAAAGAAGCTGTTTTCAGTAAAAAAGTAGTTTGTGACAGATATAGCTTTTGTCGAAAGGAGATCCTAGTGTCTTTTTATATAAAGCGCCACTGCTTTCAAACATATGGTTTCTGCATTCTCTTTTATGATTTCTGCTCTGTCGCAGCTCTGGGTCCCTTCAGCCACACAAGAGTGACGTTCTTGCATCCCTGTGTCTCTGAATTAATGTCTGCTAAAAAGGAGCACCTTGGTACTGTGTAAGAAGGAACCTTAGCTATCTTGCCTCCTAGGAATCCTCTTTTTAATAAAAAATGTAGCCACAGTTTGACTTGCAGTCAGTTGCTCTGCAATGTATCTGCAGGGAAAGCAGCACCACCAGGACGTCAGAATCTTCCTTCTTGAAATGAAGGGATCGCCTGTCCTAGGGAGAGATCTGTGAGAATGTACCGTGCAAGTTTCTGTGTCTTCACATCAAGGTCATCCTGGAGCTATTTAAGCATTATTTTTGAACTCACTGAATATTGAGATCAGATTGTCACTCTCTCAATTCCCATTTCTTCCAGGATCGGAAATGGAGGTATTTGGTGTTACAGTTTTGCTAAGTACGAGTGAAGCATACTCAGATTGGGTGGGGTTTGAATTGTGCTTCCTTTAGATAGAAGCTCTGTTCTCTTATTGAAGGAGAAATTAGAGGGTGAAGATGGAGAGATACTTTGAGAAAAAGACCTCGAACCTCCCTTGTGAGTGAGGTTCGAGATGAGTCCCAGGGTGTTCTTGTTGAGTGACGGACAAAGCCAAGTCGTGAGAGCATGAAGCCCATGGGACACCTCCTGGTTATTCTGCAAAGGGCTCCTTGGCTTCTCCTCCATTCAGAAGCCCTGTGTCCATCAGTGTACCAGCAGTGGCATGCATGCAATAAGAGGGTGCATTGACTGCAGAGAATTTATGGTCAGAATATTGTCTAAAAGTGGTTTTCTTTTTTATTATCACCGTAAACCAGCAATTCCAGTGTCAGCACTAAGGTACTGGTGTGCTGCTACAGAGGATACTTCAGTCATCCACATTTCCGCTGTGTGGGGGTGCTAAGGCTGGGTCCCAGTCCACATCCCCTTTGCTAGGTCAGGAATGAGGACACCTGCTCTTTGGCTGCTGAGTGTTGGCTGCCAATGGCTCAGAGCTGTCATCTTCTTGCCAGAGTGAGACCCATCCTTCTCTGAGCAGCCTATAGCCAGTGAATGGCTAACTCCATTTCTGAGGAGCAACTTACCTCTCAGAGTCTCCACCTCCCTCAGGCTAATCTTAACCTCGCTCAAGACCACAGCCATGCTCAGCCTCTTTGCCATCTCTCCCCTGCTTCTTTGCCTCCCTTGAGCACAACCCAACAATTTCTGTGCATTCAGAATTCTGTTTCAAGCCATGGTTCTACAGAACTTTCTCTAACGTGGCTAAAGTAGTATTTGGAGAACAATTTATAGCTTTAAGTAGATTTATCAAAACCCAAGACTGAAAATACATGAGCCAAACATTCAACTCAAGAAGTTGGAAAAAAAATACCATCAATAACAACTACACCCCCCCACACACGCACACACAAACACACACATGCCTGCACACAAACATAGGAAGAAGGGACTTTTTACCTGAATTGTATCACAGAAGAATCTTATGGCATTTGTGCTGGGACATTTTCAGAAAGTGGCCACAAATTGACACACTATTAATTAATCGATAATTGTAATTATATACTCCCATTATATAGAGTATGAAGCTTTCTATAGGCTATAGTCATTCTATAACAGCCAATCATGTTTGATTTTATCTGAGTGATCTTCAGAAGAGTGTCAGTAAAAGAAGATGAAGGGGAAGGCTTGTGGGGGGAATTGACAGGCAGGTCCTGGAGGGAGTAGAGGGCTCATTTAGGCCTGTGACCATGTGAAGAAGTTGTTTGACTTCCAGGCAGTAATGTTCTACTTGGCAAGAAAGCTTAGGAATGGTTTTCCCCATGCCCACCGAGATCCAAAAAAATGTCCATAGGTCCAATTTCTTTCTTTTTACCTATGGACAATATTGTAAAATTCTTTTTACAATACATGATCGAAATACTACTTTGACTTTTCAGGCTTATTCAAGGTCATCCACGAGTCTGTACAGTGCTCCCTGGAGATGCTGGATTTTTTTCCTCAAGGACTCTGTTTAAAGTCATGCTCAGCCTCTGGGAGGCAAGATAACATGAATTTTGTGGACCAACAGGCCTAAGTTTAGTCCAGGCTACCATCATTTACTTCCTTTGCAATACTGGGCCAGGACTAAGCCCAATGCCACCCTCACTCTGTTAACATTTGAACCCAAGATGTCTATTTTAGAGAACTCACTCTTCACCACTATCCTGAGCAAAGGGGCAATGGATCTAAAGTGTTTGGCTAGTGCAGTCACTGGGTGCTCATAACATAATAGCAATAAGGATGATTATCTCTTGATGAGATGATGAAGTTGATGATGATGTTGATGGCAACAGGTTGTACATACAGATAACAGAGTGTAATAGACCAACCAAAATTCCACAGATTTTTCCCCTAAGGCAGCTTCTGATGAAACCCACCCCACCCCACCCCCGCAATGTTGGGGTCTTGGAATGAGCACTGTTCTTAGCAGAAGAACACCATATCCTGCTGAGAAGCTAACTCTAGGTGAGTTTATTTGCCTGAGCCTTGGTTTACTCATCTGTAAAATAGGCAGAAATGGTAGGATTACACGAAAAGAGATCCTGGGTAAAAGTGCTTAGCAGTGTACTTCTGGTGGTAGATGCCCAGCGGATGCCTGGTGGGTTAGAAGAAGGTCATGTCTTGGGAGAGTGTCTCTGAAAGGAAGGAGTGTATGGCATGCCTATCACCAACTTGAGCACCTCCAAGGAGTAGGTGAAGCAGGCTTGCAAGAATTATTGGGACCCTTTAGGGATCGATGTATTGGCTCTTGTGAGGAGAACTTTCTGCTTCCTTGACTCTGCAGTAGCAGCTCCTCTGCAGCCCAGTGTTCTCTCCTCTTTCTGGGTCCTCTTTTCACACTTTGGTCTCATTTACCTGAAGGTAAGCTCCTCAAGAAAATTCTGTTGAGAATAGGGATTTTAGTCTGTATAATTTATTGCTGCACTCCCAGCACCTAGAATAGTAGTTAGCATACACTAGATATTCAATAAATGTTTTTGAGAAAATGAGTCTTATTCAGAGCCAGGACCAAACATGGCAGGAATAAGCACTCTATGAGGAGTCCAGAGGCCACGAGGTATGTCCTTTCTCTGCTCTGCACCTCTGGACAAATCTATGAACTTCATCCATCTGGTATGTCAGTAATATTAGATCTACCTTGCAGGTAATGGGATCATGTCAATTGAATCTTCCAGATCTTTGAATTTTAAGGCCATGAAACTGATTTGAAAAGGAAGTTTAACTAGTCCTAGAATTTATAGTAGGTAATATTTCTAGAAAATGTGCTACAAATGTTCTCTCCTAGAAATTTAAAAATATCTTTTCAAATTAACTTTTGGGTTAAGCAGTCAAAACTGAAATAACAAACCATTTAGAAATGAACAGCACCACATACCAGAAATTATGGGATGTGGCTAAAGTAGTATTCAGAGAGCAATTTATAGCTTTAAATGGATTTATTAAAATACAAGAATGAGAATACACAAACCATTCAACTTGATAAATTGGAAAACAAACAATACCACCACCACTACCAATGACAACACCACACACGCATGCACACACACACTAAAAAAGAAAGAGATTTTATCATAGAAGAATTTTACAATAGTGGGATGAATTTGTATTAAATAGTCCTGATTTGTCATCAGACTAATTATCAAATGGAACCAGAAAAGGAAGCCAGCACACTGTTCTTCTGGATCTCCCTCACCAATTGATACATTTCTAATTAAATGATACATTAGTAGAAAGGAGTTGCCAATTGGTACATTTCCTACTAATTAATAATTGTAATTATATCACAATATAATTGATAAAATTATATAGTGGTATAGCTATATCAATTATATACTGTCCTATGCAGAGTATGAAGTTTTCTTTGTTTGTTTGTTTGTTTGTTTTGAGATGGAGTCTTTCTCTGTTGTCTAGGCTGGAGTGCAGTGCAGCGATCTCGCTCAGATCACTGCAACCTCTGCTTCCTGGGTTCAAGTGATTCTCCTGCCTCAGCCTCCTGAGTAGCTGGGACTACAGGCATTTACCACCACACCCAGCTAAATTTTTGTATTTTTAGTAGAGTTGGGGATTTCACTGTGTTAGCCAGGGTGGTTGTGATCTCCTGACCTCCTGACCCTCCCCCCTGGGCCTCCCAAAGTGCTGGAATTACAGGCATGAGCCACCATGCCTGACTGAGCATGAAGTTTTCTATAGGCTACAATCAATCACGTTTTGTCTTATTAGGGTCATCCTCAAAAAGTGTCAATCAAAACAGGTGGAGAGGAAGGATTGTGGGGGAACTGACAAGCAGGTCTTGGAGGGAGCAGAGGGCTCATTCATCCCTTGACCATGTGGAGAAGCATCTTGCTGCATGATGTGATTTGTACAATATGGCGGTGGCATTGACGAGGACCTGGAGCCCTGAGTAAAATAGGCAGGGTCCTCCGGGGATAGGGACCCTGAGCCACCAGCCAGCATTTCCAGGACTGAGGGAGGTCCAGGGGAAAAGTGTGCTGGCTTTCTTTTCTGGTTCCATTTGCTAATTAGTCTGATGACAAATCAGGGGACCAGAGTCTCATCTCCCTGAATACATCATCCAGACTGGATGTTGGTGACGGAAGACCCCTGGGAAATCCTCTCTGGGCTCCCTCATTGGAGCAAGGAAGGCCTCAAATGTCCCCTTCATTAGGTAGGTGCTGACTCTGGGCTCCTGTTTAGAAGAGCAGCCTAGAGAATAGGGTCAAACACTCTCCTTCTATGCTTTCTCCACACTGATCTGGACAGTGTCTGCTCCCTCCTTCTGCTAAGGAGAAGCAGCCAGGAAATAGGAAGATTTCAAAGCCAAAGTCTTTAAGCCATTTGTCGGGACACTGGACCATGCGTGCCCTTGACTGAGGTAAAGGGCCCTTGGGATATCTCAGTGTCTCCCCTCGACTGGTGAATGCCTCAAACCAGACACATTGCAGGGAGATTGGCGTCTTCAGACTTACGTGCTCCATGAAGTTTCCATCAAGTTATTTAATCATCTGAAACTTTGTTTTGTTTATGTTTTTTCAAAAGTCTGTGAAATGGGTACAACGATAGTGCCTACATCTCATAGGCTGTGGTAGGAAATTATGTAAAGTGTTTAGATTAATGCCTGGTTTATGCTAAAACATAAAGTAAATGTTAACTGTGTGTGTCACCCTTTTCTCATTGATAACAGAACAAACACTAACCATCATATCCCACTTCAGAAGGGAGTTTAAATATATAAGCTTTAGCTATATGAAATTGTCAATATTTGATCATTTTTGACCTATAAAACAGCAATTTCATGTGGGTCAATCTGTTACAATGCAGTATGGTGATTCATATCTGTAGAGACTTACATCCAATTATAAATATAAATTGCTATTTTATTTCCCCTTTACTTCTAGTTCCACAACGAAAGCAAACCTCAGAAAAATGACTGAACGGGAACTACAGGGTTTTTTTTTCTCTCTCTCTTTCTTTCATTTTATGTTCCCCTTCACCTTCTACCCCCAACTTCCCATAATCACATCTCACAGAGCTCTGTAGGGGAAAGCTCTGTTAATCAGAAGTATTCCAAAGAAGAGGGTAGATTTGTTATTTTTGTGTTAAATTGTTAATTGATTTGATAATTGCCTGGGAGACACACACAGACCTACATATATGCAAAACAAATGTCAGGCCACACACTTTTCTCTCCACAGTAAGATGAAGATGTTTTAGTTATTGGAACTCAGATGTCACCTAGAAGACTAAGAGGAGGTACTGGGGAAAAAAAAGAGGAGAGTGGAGCCGGCGAGGTGGGGGGAGGCAGGCGATCCCTCTTGGTTATCAAGTGAAATGACTCCCCAAATATGACAATAAATCACTGCAGGAATCAATCAGACGGGAGGCTACTGCTCCATGCTGATAATGCATCAATCAATATTTAATGTTTACACTTTAATTAATCCACACACGGGAAGCATTCTTTCAGTGACAAAAATAAAGGGATGAGAAATAAAACACCTTTTATATCAAGGAGCGGTGAGTGCACTGCCTATCTGGGTGGCTTTGATTGGAGCTGTCATTGATCACCTTGAGCCTCACCAGCCTCCAAGTCACATTTGGATATAAAGCTAATGTGGGGGGTGGGGGGCGGAAGTGTCAGCATCCCGCCTGGGGAGAGTGCAGCTCGCTGGGAACTGCTATGGAGCATGGATTCCTGTGAAGACAGAACAAAGCCAGAGCAAATATTGGATTCCGAACGCTGGTGACATCTCCCCAGAAAAGATCTCTGTCCACAGATGATGATCTATAACTCTGGGGGAGGCAGTTTCAGCCAGTAAGACATTTTCTCATGTGTTTTCAAGAGTCCAAGTGTGTAGTCTTGGATACAGGGATTCCAGTCTGAACCAAAGAACTATTTTATGACATTCATAGCCCGCCAGCCTGCCTTTTTCATGCTCTGTCCTGCCTGCTATCAATGATAGCATCCTAAAAGACCCACACCCCACATTAATTATAATTCATATATAGCTACTCATGAATCTGTTTCAGCTGTGGTTGGCAAGTTGGTCTCATACTGTATTTTGTAGATGTTTAATCTAATATATGGTTACACAGATTCCCTGGGATTTGTGTGTGTGTGTGTATTCCAGTGTCTCTTGTTTGGGACCTCAAACCATTTCCTGGGCCCTTGGAAAGCTCATAGGTTGTGTGTGCTGTGCCTGTAGTTTTTATCTGAGAAGATGTCTTGGTTGATAATGCTGGATTTTGACACTCAAAACCTACCAGTGTTTCATTTTTAGAACATAGCAGTGAGGTAAAGATTTTATGTGTTAAAAATGCAGGAGTCTCGGTTTCAGTTCCTCCAGAAGTAGGTCCTAAGATAAGAATTTGAGAGCAAGTGGTTTATAAGTGAAGGAAAGGCAGCCACATAAAGGGGGAGTCATTGTCGGGGGAGAAGGGGTTCAGCTGCACTGAGAATTTGGGCCTTCAGAATGGACCCTGTTTCAGAGTTCGACTCATGGAGAGTGAGGAAGATGATATTTATTCATGGACTCCTCGTCTGCTGTTGGTTGAGGGCCATTTCCAAGGTAGGAAATGGCCAACACTCCCTACCTCTAAAGCCAGAAAGAGCCCCCAGGCAGAGTCAGGTCTTCCTTCCAAGTAGCGTGAAGCTTATAGAGTTGAATGGTGAAGAGATATGGGCACACACCCACTGTGGCTGCCACACCAGGACAGGTAAAATAACTGACATAGATTCTGCCTATAAAGAGAAAAGAAAAGAAAGTCTCAAATTGCTTTTCTTTTCTTTTTTAGAGACAGGGTCTGTTGTCCAGTCTGGAGTGCAGTGGCTTAATCATGGCTCACTATAGCCTTGAACTCCTGGTCTCAGGCAATCCTCCCACCTCAGCCTCCCAAGTAGCTGGGATTACAGGTATGCACTACCATGTCTGACTCATTTAAAAAATTTTTTTTGTATTGTTGGGATCTCACTATGTTGCCCAGGCTGGTCTGGAACTCCCAGCCTGAAGCAATCCTCCCACCTTGACCTTCCAAAGTGATGAATTGCAGGTGTAAGCCACTGCATCCAGCCTAGAAATGTTTTTTTTTTTTTAGTTACTCTTAACCATTTTCTCAGTCAGTCCAACTCTGTGAGAATTTCCTTTAGTGTGGGAAGAGAGAGCATACTCTGTCAGTTGAGCACTAGGTCAAGTAGTTGAGAGGTCCTGTGTGTGTGCACATGAGTGTGTGTGTGTGTGTGTGTGTAAAATATGAAGTCACACTGAAGCAAGACACATGGTGGGAGGAACGGAGACATTGAGGCTGATGGAGGAGACAGAAGATTAATGGATCTCACCTCACACTACTTCTGGGGCATGGGTTCTAATATTTCTTTTTCTCTCTTCTTTCTCCTTTTTCTCTCTCTGTCTCTTTCTCTACCAAGCTTGATTAGCTAGCTTTGAACAAAATAAACTCAACTCTTGGGTATGTATTTACAAACTCTACTCCCTAACATAGGAACCACACTGCACCCCATCTGCCCCACCTGAATCAGCACAGTTTACCAATGGTTATTTGTGTAGAATGCATACTACAGTTATTCAGTGTGGGCTGCATTGATTTAATTTTTCCTCTCTTACTTTAAAACTGCATGCCCCTTCTACAAACTCTCTTGAAATTTATTAAATTTATTTCCACTGAGGCTGGTCACAGTGGCTAGCACCCGTAACCCCAGCACTTTGGGAGACCAAGGTCAGAGGATTGCTTGATCCCAGGAGTTTGAGACCAGCCTGGACAACATAGTGAGACCACTGACTCTACAAAAAAAAAAAAAAAAAAAAAATTTAGCCTGATATGGTGGTGTGTGCCTGTAGTCCCAGCTACTTGGATGGCTGTGGTAGAAGGATTGCTTGAGCCTGGGAATTCTAGGCTGCAGTGAGCTGTGATTGCACCATTGCACTCCAGCCTGAGCAATAGAGTGAGATCCTGTCTCTTAAAACAAACAAACAAACAAATAAATTTCCACTGTATTTGTCATTGACCTTAACACATTTCTAATTGACCGAATAGAATTTAAATTTTTAAAAGCTCCTGTTACAGGAAGCTGGCTAATTCTGTGTCACTCTGAGTTTTAAAGACTGTTACTAGATTCTTTGGTTGCAAATAATAGAGACTGGGCTTCACTATTGTAAGCAGAAAACCAAAATTGTGGAATAGGTACTTGCAGGACTCAGAGCATCTCCGGTGAATATGGTAAGCCAGGAAGTCATGGCCTGTCTTTCTAAAAAGCAGCCAGCACATGGTCACACTCCAAACACCTTCCCTGTGCGTCTCTACTTAAGCATCAAACTCCTAGGGAACACTGTTTGGCCTTGGTTAGATTCTATTCTCACTATATCTGTGGTTAAGACTGAATGGGAAGGCTTGAGTCCCAAAGGAAAGGTGCTAGCCACAATCTTTTTTTTTTGTACCATTGTATGTAAGGGGGGTCTTTTAATTGGACACAGGTGCCCCCTTTTCTGTTCTCCAATATTTCTTTCTGATTTTGAAATTAGCATATGCACACTCACAGTGATCTTGAAAAGCTCATGGAAGAAGGAGGCATACAAAAGAGCAAGAGCACAGCAAGGAAATTGCAATGTTACTGAGCATTTACGGTAAGCCAGACCCTTTATGTTTATATCCCAAAAGTCTTATTGTATGAATTCTTGTTTTTCTAGTAAATTTCTTGAGCTCCTACATCCCCTAGAGCCAAGATAGCTAATATTTCCCTCTTGAGAATTTGCTCTTTAAATTATTCAAGAACCTCTTTGGGATGACTTTGACCCAGTTGTTTTTAATCAGGGACAATCCCCACCAACCTCCCAGGACATTTGACAATGTCTAGAGCCATTTTTGGTGGCTGTGGGTTGGAAGGTGCTCTTGACATCTAGAGGCAGGTGGTTCTACATACCTTGCAGTGCGCATGGCAACCTCCCGCAGCCCCAAATGCACTCAGTGTCAAAGTTGAGAAACCCTGCATTTACCCAAGAGGGTCAGCTCTAGTCCAAACACCAAGCAAGGACAGACACGAGTTCTCAGTATAATGCTGCTATTGCTTATCCCCGCCATCTGCAGTCGCTGTTGAAGATGACTGTGATGCAGTCTGATAACTCCTTTTTGACAAGATCTCTGCTGGTCCACAGTGATGCCTCATACTGACTCTTTTACATTCAGGTGTTTGCATGTTTTATCTCAAATCCAACCACTGAGCCAGGGAGGCTGGAGCCAAGATGTTTCTACTTTAGCCACAGGGAGATATTTGCAAAAGGTAAAGGCCTTGAATTCTAGGGTTTATTTGCTCTCCTACCCTGAAGAATTAACCCTGCAGAGAAATGCCTAACACAGGATCACTGTTGATCAGATTTCAGATTCTCCAGGGCCTTTTCCTTTTACCTCCTTGCTCGTCATTGAAGATTTACAAGAGACCTGACTGACTCCATGTTTTTTCCACTGCCCATATCTTAGGCTTGGCTAGACGTATGGCATGAGCCCTGGATGAATTCTGCTACCAAAAAGCAAGTGACCATAGACTTGGCATGAATTCCCTACTGGTAGGATGGTGGGTTGGATTGGTGAGGGTTTTCTAGACTTAAATCATGTGCGTGCATCATTTTTACAAATTTCATCATGCCTGTGAATCACTCATATTCTTGGTTATTTAATATTTTCTTTCACATTGGTTTACTACATTTACTTAATTTTTTTTGAAAAGGACTATTTTTCACTCCCATAGATGGAAAATCAGTTGGCATGAATAGAAAGTAATAGAAAAAGTAAGTATAATGCAAATTTTAAAAAGCTGTTATTAAGTCCTAGCTAGATGCCATGGCTTGCCAAAGATTCTGAGACCTAGGTTCACCTGTGGTTTCCTAAAAAAGGAGCTGATGAGCTGACAAGGATTAGAGAGGGATTAAAGACCCTGGAATTCAGGGACACTTTTATTTTCTATAGCGAATTAGAGGGATAGGACAGGGGCTGCAAGGGTCTCTGTGATGGCAGGTAGCGCTTGTGCCCATGGGCATGCATATATTATGTGTAACCTGTGCTTTGGGAATTCTGGACCTGCTGATCATCTTTCAGTTCTATTTTGGCTCTAACCACTAGCTCCCTCTTCCTCATCTACATCACAAAGCTGCTGAGAAGCATCAATGAGAAAATAGGGTGAGAGAGCTTGCTAAACTGTGGAGTGCTGCCCATCTGGGACAGGAGATGTTCGCTTCCTGTGGTGGACTGGTGTTTAACAGCAGAGGCAGGGCTCCTGCATCCCTGAGAATACCTTCCCCCTGATCCATGGGTATGCTGCACTCTTCAATCATATAGATCATCTTCTTGGTTTAAGGCACTTATTATTTATTTACAAGACAGAGTCTCACTCTATAGCCCAGGCTAGCATGCAATGCTATGATCATCACCCATTGCAGCCTCGAAATTCCAAGCTCAAGCAATCTTGCACCTCAGCCTCCTAAGTAGCTGGGACTACAGTTGCATGTCACTGCACCCACCTAATTTTTTTTTTTAATTTTGTAGAGATGACATCTGGCTACATTGCCCAGGCTGCTCTTGAGTGAGTCTTCTGCCTTGGCCGCCCAAAGTGCTGGGATTGTAGGGTAAGCCAACACACCTGGCCTATGGCTCTTAGTTTACAGAAAATGTGGAAATCTCTAGGCAGCAGTAGGGAATAAACTTTTCAGGTGTCTTATGCATTTACAGTACACAAGGACTGAACTTATTAGTCCTTTCCTGGGAGGAAGGGCAAGGCTCAAGGAAGGTTAAGAGGTGGAAACATCTGGTATCAGACCAAGGCAACCAAACCAGAGAGCAGGAATGAGCTAATCCCAACTTCACAGTCTTAGCAATGTCCAGCTTTGGCTTCTGGCTCCTCTCTTTCATGTGAGTAGAGCTCAGTTTGGCCCTCAGCTGTGATAATTCCAAACCACCATGGGAGCATTGGAAAAATGATCTTACTGTTTGAGACTAATAATTCCATTTCTCTGAAAACTCTTCAAGCACAAAGAAAGAAGCCCCCAACTGCTATTACTACTATTTTCCTTGACTAATATCAAGGAACATTTCTTCTTTCTGTTGTCTTTCACAGCACTTGAATAAGGCTTGACTTTATAACTTGGCTGTCATAAGAGTACTAACATGATACGCCCCTTTTAATCCTCATTACTTGTCCCAGGCCCTGTGTTCAGTGGTTCACTTGTGACATTTCCTTCTATCCTTTCAGCGACTCCATGAAATAGAGGCTATTAGTAGCCCCACTAACTCAAGAAACTTGGTGACCAAGGTGTCCATATGAGTAGGTAGCTGAGCTTCGGTTCAGCTTTAGCTTGCAACACGGTCCATGTGCAGCATTTTCTCAGAAGCACTTGCATTAGAATGAGAATCCAATCATATTTATACATCTCTGGGACAAAAGTCCCCATGCTCAGCTTTCTTTTGCATGCTTTATGGTTCTCAAACTACCAAAACCAGCAGGGAACTCAGAGACAGGCACAGAGAGAAGAGAGAGCACACAAGTGCAGATTCTCCCATCTCGCCCTTGATTTGCAAAGTCAAGATCTCTGAAATGGGTTCTGGGAAGGTATATTTTTGATGGGCTCTCCAGGTGATTAAGCCAGATATGGGAAGCTATGCCCTATGGGGTATGTTATTTCACTCATGAGTAGCAGCTGAAGGCTATGTTCTTTCGTAATTTGCCAAGGGAGGAGTAGAGTTTCAGGATAGGAGAAGATTTATGCTCTACAAACCCAGTGGGCATTGTTAGGAAACCAGTATTCCACTACTTTTATTCTTGTTTCCCTTCCTTTCTTCCCACCATTATCTATCTATCTATCTATCTATCTATCTATCTATCTATCTATCTATCATCTATCTACTTATGTCTACCTATCCATCTTTCATCCATCTATCTATTAATATTGTTAATTTTTTTGTATGATAACTGCCTATCTGCTATGATTCCATTTGCTATCATGAGGTGAGGTGGCCCTAGGTGCTTGAGTCCTGTTGGTGAGAAATGACTAAACTTCTTACGGGAAGCAATGACATAAACATGAAACCACTTCCTTTTCCTAATGGAGGGTGTAACAGGGATGCCCTGTTGTTGGAGCTGCAATGCTGAAGGATTGGAGAGTTAGGCCTATGTCCATGCATTATGTGTTTTATCCCTCCTCCCGGCCCCCAACCGTCACCATATCTGTTGATACTAGGTCTGACTTTGTTTGAAACAGGCTCTTGCTTTGTTGCCCAGGCTGGAGCACAATGGTGTGATACAGCTCACTGCACCCTTGACCTCTGGGGCACAATCAATTCTCCCACCTCAGTCTCAGTAGCAGCTGAGACTACAGGTGTGTGCTACCATACCCAACTAATTCATGTATTTTTGTACTTCCTTGTTTTTTACATTTATTCATCTCTGCATTGGACCAAGCATGTGACAACTAAGATGCACACAGATGTTGCCTGCAGAAAATTGCCACAAACAAAAAAGGATTCTTTGGATTCGTTTTTAGCGTTCTCAAACCACTTCCTCACAGGGGAGAGACTGGCACAGAAGGGGCAATGGGATAAAGAATGGGGCAGGGGGAATCCCCCAAGGTGCAGGGAAGGCAGCGGGGTTGCCGCTTAGAGGTCCGGGCCACTGCTCCTCTCCATGATTCTGGGCATCGTGGCTTGATGGTGCTAATCAACCCTCAGATCTTTTATTTCGCAGACAGCCAGACATTCAAAATGAGTGCTGTGAAAGATAACAGAAAGAAGAAATGTTCCTTGATATTAGTCAAGGAAAATAGTAGTAATAGCAGTTGGGGGCTTCTTTCTTTGTGCTTGAAGAGTTTTCAGAGAAATGGAATTATTAGTCTCAAACAGTAAGATCATTTTTCCAATGCTCCCATGGTGGTTTGGAATTATCACAGCTGAGGGCCAAACTGAGCTCTACTCACATGAAAGAGAGGAGCCAGAAGCCAAAGCTGGACATTGCTAAGACTGTGAAGTTGGGATTAGCTCATCCCCGCTCTCTGGTTTGGCTGCCTTGGTCTGATACTAGATATTTCCACTTCTTAACCTTCATTGAGACTTGCCCTTCCTTGAGCCTTTCCCAGACAGCCAGACATTCAAATTCTCCTCTTTAATTTGTACCCAGGCACTTCGTTGGTCAGTGAGAGCACTGGCTGGTCAACATACTAGGGACTCAACTTGTTCTGGCCAGTGACACTCTCAGGCCCCTGGAATGGGATTGACATTGTATTTGCAACTCTAAATATCTGTCCCAAGGTTATCAACCAAATACATAGAGAGGCATCCTCCAATGGGCCTGTGTTCTTCACCAAATGCAATTCCATTGATTTGTAATAGCCTCCTAGTGAGCTGTCTGAGAAAGTAGAGAAAGAAATCTTTTTTTCTTCCTTTTTAATGTAGTATCCAGTTTTGTCTTTTTCTGCGTGAAATCAAATTATGAAAATGGTAAACCATAACTATATTAAAATTATTAAATTTTAATTCTTTTCTCTTTTGTTTGGAGACAGGGTCCTGCTCTGTCTCCCAGGCAATGGCACAATCACAGCTCACTGCAGCTTCAATACCCTGGGCTCAAGCAATTCTCCTGCCTCAGCCTCCCAGGTAGCTAAGACTACAGGTGCACGCCACCACACTTGGCCTAAAATTTTAGTATTTTAAGTGATGTTTAAGAATTTTTGATAGCAACAGAAAGAAAACACTTCATATAATTGTTATAAAATAATGCCTAAAAATGTAGATTCAAGCTATAGATCATTTTAACTGTAACACTTCTAGAATAAGAGCATAGAAGAAATAAGATGTGGTGTTGAATAGCACAGTTGGGTGACAATCGTTAACAGCATTATATTGTATAGTTCAAAATAGTTAGAAAAGAATATTTGAAATGTTCCCAACACACAACAAATGATAAATATTCAAGGTGATGGATACCCTAAATGCTCTGATTTAATTAGCACACATTGTATGCATGTGTCAGAATATCACATGTACCCCACAAATATATACAAATATTATATATCAAAAAAAAAAAAAAAAAAAAAAAAAAAATAAAAAAAAAAAAAAAGAAAAGAAAAATGGAAAAAAAGAACATCGAGTTCCAGAAAACTAGCAGAAGAAAGGCAAACATCCTTACTCTAAATGCTGAATTTTTTCTTTTCCTAAAAAAGATTATATTCTTTTAGGGTGACAGAATGAAGAGCTTCTGTCACCCTCAGCTCTCCTGGAAAATGTTCTAATGTTGCTCAATGACAGGATAATTAAATAATTTCAAGAATCTGTGTCCAAATATTAGATTTGAACCACCATCTTGGCTCAGGAAAGGATGTTAAAAATTAAGTCCTGGTCAAACCTCTTGTGGCTGGAGTCAGAATGAGACACTGAGTGGGTGTCTTGGTCAAAAATTAAAAAGGGCTAAAGTTCAGAAATCAGAACAAGCCAATTTCTTTCGGTGTTAAGAAAGTCTCTGAGAAATAATCCAGTGTTGAACTGGAATGTCTCTGAAATTGAGAGACAAAAAAGCGCTGAGTAGTTCTGTTCTTTGCTATGGTGCATTCAAAAACAATTTTTAGCCTTTACGGGAGGACACATGATTTTAAATACCTTTGCCCTTTTCTTTTACCCATGTGACTGGCTGTCAAACCTGAGGCACCCCATAAATTCCCATCTACAATGTCCTTTCCCATCAGTAACAGAAAATGGAATTTAGGGCCAGTTTATAGGGTGACATTGCTGTGGCTGACAAATTATCCATGCTAACAATCTGTTGTGAATGCCAATTGAGTGCCACGCAAATTTTCTACAAAAGGGGCTGAAAGGATATTGAGTTTAAGTTGTACAAAAGTTTTGAGAGAGACAGAGTATTGTGTTTAGGTACACAGCTGGTTTGACTACTTTGTAAGATCTAATGAATAGGTTCACTAAATTTGGCTTTTAAAAGGCCAATTCCGTCAACTGCTAAATGCACTGGACATAGAAGACCCAACCTAGCGCTAGGATTATAAAGCTGATAAGTGGATGACATTTAGAGATCATCAATTAACACTCACAAATTTTCCAGATGGCACTGAGGATCTGAAATGGGAAATGATTTGACAAATGTCATATGGGGGTCATGGCAGAATTGGTGGGGAGTCTCTTGGTTTCCCACTTTAGTGTTTCTTCCTTGGTAAGCATATAAGAAACCACACTGCCTCATCAATTTGTGCACAGATAAAGATTCTAAATTAGTCATCCATCTATTTATCCATCCACCCACCCATCCATCCATCCAGCCAGCCAGCCAAATAACACTTACGAAGCATCTTTTCTCTTCTGGGCATTCTGCTGGGTCATGGGAACAAGAAAGAAAGATCCCACCTGTGTCTTCAAGATGCAGATCACATAGTATAGTGCAGTAAGTGTCCTGCTGAAGTTTTGCACAGGTGCCTATGGGAACATGGCTGAGAGAAGCTGAAAACTAATGAGAGAATCAAAGATGGCTACGTGGAAAATCTGACACCTGTGCTAAGTCTTGGAGCACAAGGAGTAGCTGTCCCCTAATTTTGTTCTTTTTCAGAATTGACTATTTGAGTTCCTTGCCTTTCCATATACATTTTAGAGTCATCTTACCAATATCTACAAAGCATAAATACTCCACTTTTCCTGTAAGGTACATAGTAATGTTCTGTTTCATTCTTGGTTTTAGTGATTTGAGTCGTCTTCAATTTTTCTTGGTCAGTCTAGCTAAAAGATTGTCAGTTTTGTTGATCTTTTCAAAGACCCAACGCTTGATTTCATAGATTTTCTCTATTGCTTTTCTACTCTCTGTTTCATTTATTTCCACTTTAATCTTTATTATTTCCTCCCTTCTCCTTGCTTTGAGTTTAATCTACTTTTTTTTTTCCTAGTTTCTGAAGATGGAAGTTTAGGTTGCTGATTTGAGATCTTTCTTCTTTTTAAAGGGCATTGGCAGCTACAAATTTCCCTCTAAGCACTGTTTCTGCATCTTATAAGTTTTGGTATGTTGTGTTTTCATTTTCATTAATCTCAAAGTATTTTCAGATTTATCCTGTGGTTTGTTTATTTGATCCATTTTTTAGGTAGGAGAAGGTTGTTTAATTTCCATATCTTTATTAAATTTTCAAATATGTTTTGTTATTAATTTCTAACATTATTTCATCATGGTCAAATGACATACTTTGTATAACTTCAACCTTTTAAAGTATATTGAGACTTGTTTTATGGCCTAACATACGGTCTGTCTTGGAGAAAGTTCCACATGCCCTTGAGAAGAATGTGTGTGCTGTTGCTTTGGGTGGAGTACTCTACAGATGTCTGTTGGGTCTGGTAGTTTATAGCACTGTTTAAGTCCTCTAGTCCTTGTTGATCTATCTAATTGCTGTATCCACTGTATACAATGAAGTATTTAAGCTCTCACTGTTACTGCTGGATTTTAAATTTTTCCTTCAATTCTGTCAGCTATTGCTTCATAAAGTGTGAGGCTGTGTTGTTAGGTGCCTATATGTTTATAGCTGTTATATCTTCTTGTTGGATTTGATCTTTTTATTGTTTTAAAACGTTCTTTGTGCCTAGATCCTGCATTTTTTGAATCTGTGCATGATGTTGTTATTGGAAATTTTATCCCAATGCCCAAGTACTGTTCACTATCCTCATTATTAACAACTTACTATATTATTTTTTGAACCAATCATTTAAAAGTGTGTGCACAACAGCATTTAAGGCTTGTTCTTGTGAATTCATATCCCCAGGAAGAATGACTAAATCTCTTTTAAATGTCTTTGTCCTCTTTCTCTACTGATTGGGTCAGGTGACCTTTCTTAGCATCTCAAACCAGCTGGCTGAAGTTATTTTAGGCTAACTTGTTTTCCTGAAATAGTACTGTTTGTTCAAAATAAAGTATTTGAGAAAGCCTTTTACAACATGAAAGACCTCAAGCAGATTCAAATATAACCCATCTCCCTCCTATTCAAGAATTAATTTTAGGGAAAAAAGCTTGCCTAATATTCCAGTATGTGCAGTCTCCAGCTGTATTTGCTGTTTGTTTTTATTCTGTTTCACATAGAGGCTCAGCTGATCACACACCATGCTGTATCTACTCCTTCTCCTCTGGCTTTCTGGTATTTTGAAAGTCCCCCCGACCCCTGAGGCACTGGAACTTCCCAGTGCAAAGTCCTGGTGAGTAGCATGTGGGTTCCAGCGACACATGCAGTTGATGTCTAGGCCCCAGGAGGATATTGGCCGGTCCTCTTGGTCAACACTGCATCCAAACTTTGTCAGATAACTAACAGGCTTGGTCAGTTAAGCAGGAGGCTTGTGACACAACAGAAGCATAGCCCTGTTCTCCATAAAGATTAATTATTTTCAGGACACCAAAGAGGTGTGGGTCATTCAAGGACAGACTCACCATTCCTGGCCCCATTGCTCCTTGGCCCTGGGCCACTGGGTCTGAACCCTTTGAAAGGCATTTTCACAGCCATGTGTTTAGGAGAAAAGCCCATCTGTACACTCAAACTCTCTCTCTCTCTCTCTCTCTCTCTCTCTCTCTCTCTCACACACACACACACACACACACACACACACACACACACACACACACAGTGGTTGGCGTTCTTCATGGAGTCCTAGAATCTCAAGGCTGGCAGGGCCAAGACATTCTCTCAGTATATAACCAATGGCGCCTTCTGCTGCATTCACATGGAAATGTGGCTAGGGCCAAAGATGCAGGCTTATTTTTCAATGTGTGTATTCAAACGTGACTGAGAAATGCACATTTTGAAAAACCAGACCATCTGGCTTTTAAATACATATTGAAAGTAAGAGTACCAGTGAGGTTGTCAACTTCACACTGTGTTCAGGACTTCTGATTTACTGACTCCCGCTTGTCCTGATTCTGCATCTCTCCTGCTTTCAATCATTACCCCTTTAGAAGAGCAACAGGAAGAAATGAACACGTTTTGCATAAATTAAAATAATAAAACCAAAACCAAAAACTAGACTCAGAGAGACTTCATACCTATGAATTAGATCCTTGGAACTCCAAGACGAGGTAAGCTTAGCTTGTGTGACACAGAGAGATAAAACTCGGGCTAATGGAAATTATCTAAAGTCAGACTTGTGTTAGAAGAACTTTCTATTGGCATAAGTGTCTGATAAAATAATTGGATTGCTTTGGGAATTAGTAAGCTGCCTGTTTCTGGAAACACTGAAATGTGACCTTGATGTTCATTCATTAATCCATGATTTAGCAAATGTGTCTATTTGGATCCCTACTGTTCTAGACTTTGTTACAGGAGTTGGGGAAATAGCTGTGAACAAGATAGGCATGGACCCCACTCTCACGGAGTTTCCATTTTAGTGGGGTTGAGGATGCAGACGGTAAAGAAACCAATATATTTCTAAATCATAGATTGATAAATGCTATAAGAACATAGGGTGCTCTGATAGGGGATAAAAGACAGCCCAGCTTCTTTCATTTGCAGGATGGTTTAGATGAGAATTGAGCATTCCCTTGGCTATTTGCTTCCCAATGATTCTGAGAAAATTATTCTATGACTCAGTGTGGGAACTTCTTGATGACATTGATGCCCAGGAATTCAAGATAACCAGGAAATTTGGGATTTAGTCACTTGGAAGGTTGATGAAGTGCAATAGTCAACTCTCAACACAAAGGAGCCAACTCCTGGAAGACAGCAGGATTCTTGTTTACTTTTAGTTTTCAGTCCAGGTTGGACTTCACTGTTTTTGGCCAAAGGTCATCATATTGGTTTTTAGCAGAAAGAGTCAGATTGGAAGAACTGGCCTGATATCTGGATTTCTTCTAAAATCACCTTCCAAGAACTGGCCTGGATGCAGGCCTTTTTGGTTCCACTACCTACACCTGGTATTGGAGGGGTGGGGGTGAGGACAGAGTTCATCCTAGACTAATCTTTGCTTAGTCTACAGTTTCTGTTTTTGTTTTCTTTGGGTTAACATTTAAAATGAGAATTAAAAAAAAAACATATTTCTAGTATTTCTTGGAAAAGCTGAATATCTTTCCATAAATGCCCACAGAATGTGGTAACGTCACCTGAAAACATACAGTCACAGCCTTCTTTAGATGGGTCATAGGTGCTCCACTTCACCATAGTGTCTGCAGCCCAATTCCTTCATTTCTGTGACCTTCGAGGCCTGGAAAGTGGGAATGTTGTTTAATGGTCAATCCTTTCTGACTCAGCCATTGTCAATCTGAAAAGAAAGAATGTTGTAGAAACTTAAATTTTCAGAGCTGAAAAGGCTGTTAAGGAACCACTTCCCACCCGAAGTCCAAATCCCTGTTGTATTCACGGAGAAACTGAAGCCCAAAGAAGAGGACGCTTAGCCATGGGTACAAACTGAGTTGATGACATCAGTGCCACTCAGCAGGGAGTTGTCCATACACAGAAATCTCATAGTAACCATTACAGTGAATTGAATCCAAAGCAACTTAAGAACAGATTTCCATACCTTGCAGGATTTTTTCTTTTCCTTATTAAATTCATTAGAAATAAAGAAAGAAAAAGATGGAAGTTCTGTGTTTATTGTCAGGCCCATCTGAATTTTTATTAGCAGCTTGAAAAAATTCTTATAGATAAAAATATCTGAATGTTTCACCCTAATCATTATCTTATTGATTTGCACTTACCATTTAATCTGGAACCCTAAGAACAATCTCAATTCCTTCTGCAGAAGTCTTAGGGGTGCTGAAGATGGTAAAGGCATTAAACTCTCTTCATGTGTTGTCAGGTGCTGGAAAGGAAGAGGCTCTCTATACCAAAATGTAAATGTCCTTTGCATACAGAGGGGCCCGTAGACATGGGCTCTCATCCTCCATCTTTCCACGTTGGCAACTAAGATCAAGAAGGTGGCTTTTAGAGGTTTCTGATGGCTCCCGGGTGAAGGGTGAGTTGCTAGGGGAACAAGGTGTGATTCCAGGAGGCTAGGTAATGCTGAGTCTCCTTAATAATAATAGCAACAATAATTTGTAAAAAGCAACTACATTTGTTGAGCCTTTCCCAAATGTCAAGAACTATTCCCAGTGAGTTCCATTTATTATGCCATTTAGTTCTTCCAACAACCCTGTGAACTAGGTGCCATTGTTATTTCCACTTGACAGGTGAGGAAATTGAGGCACTGAGAGTCTAAGGGACTTATCCAGGGCCTCACAAGTAGATGTGTCAAAGCTGGGATGTGGCTGGCTCCTGTCTCCATAGCCCAAATGTTTCATGACTATTATTTCAAGACAATTCTAGAGGCAAAACGCACATTTCTAATATATTTCTCAATATATTGTTTGGAATAGATGAAGTCTCTTAACTCCTCACTTTGTAGATCTATGTAGCTCAATATGCTAGCTACTAGGCACATGTGGCTGAATTTAAAATAATTAAAATTACATAAAATTAGCAATCTAGAACACAATCACATAAATCACATTTCATGAGTTCAAAAGCCACATATAGCTAGTGTCTACTACATTGTTTACTGAAGATGTATAACATTTCCATCACTGCTGGAAGTTCTATTGGAAAACATCGTTACAGATAAAAAATCAGGACTCAGGCAAAGGGACTTGTCAAAGACCTGTCGTGAGTTTCAGGATTTGATAAATGCATAGCTCAGATGCCTCATTTTAGTCCCTTCCTTGGTCTTTTTTGCCTGCCTGCTGCTCATCTCTCTTTTTTCTTTTGAGACAGAGTCTCACTCCACCACCAGGCACCAGGCTGGAGTGCAGTGGCTCAACCTCGGCTTACTGCAACTTCTGCCTCCCCGGTTCAAGCAATTCTCCTGTTTCAGCCTCCCAAGTAGCTGGGACTACGGGCCCGCACCACCACGCCCAGCTAATTTTTTTGTATTTTTAGTAGAGACAGGGTTTCACCATGTTGGCCAGGATGGTCTCGATCTCTTGACCCCGTGATCCGCCTGCCTCGGCCTCCCAAAATGCTGGGATTAGAGGAGTGAGCCACCGCACCCGGCCTCATCTCTTTTTCTCTGCAACTAGATTTTAAGTTTGTGAAGGACAGGTAGCATATTCTTTATTTCATTTGTGAGCCACACTCCAGCTGCCCAAACCTACCCCCTTCCAGGGCAGAGCACATAGTAGGGCCTTCATCAACTCTCTTGCCTTTTCTTTTCCACTCCTCACTTTTAAAATGGCAGTGGGAGATCTGGCAAATATCAAGCCTCAGGTTTTAAGTAAAACATGTTATTATAATTTATTTTTTTTGAGCTGGCATAGTTAATTGCATAAGGCAGAGAGATGGTTTTTATTTGAAGGCCTCTAAGGACTAATATGTTTGGTGAGGGGAGGGGAGAAGGGAGACCTGTACTGTTTACCTTTCTTGAGCTAAAATTGAGGGTAAGGTTCATGGAGAGCTGGGCCTTGAGGACCTGAGTGCTTGCTTGCTTTTGTAAGAAGCTTAACCAGAGGTATAGTTAAGTATATGGACCCTAGAGACCCAAAGGACTGGGCTGCTGCTGCAGCTTCAGCAGGTAACAGCTGTGTAAGCCTGGACAATTTATGCAGACTTTGAGCTTGCATTGTATCATTTATAAAGTGTGTTTTGATCCTGTAGCATTGGGAGGCACCTTTGAAATAACTCATGTAAAATACCTGGTAGCCACAGCTATTTTCATCACCTCATTTATTTATTACTTATTTATTACTGTCACTCTCACTAGACTAAAAGCTCTTCAAGCATAGAGCCTACGTCCATCTTGTTCACTGTTGTACCTCAGGATGCAATTTCCAGCCCCATGGTAGGTAATAAATATGTGTTGAAGCAATGAAAGGATATTATGATCTCAAAAAAAAGTCTGTGTTGTAAAGAAACTTAAAAGATTATAGTTCGATTTCCTGTTGGATGCATAAATTTTCATTACGAACACCTTTGTCAAGTAGTTGTCTGGGTGCTGACTTAACACCTCCAGTGACAGCGAGTTCATTACCTTATAAACCCTTTTCGTCTTGGTCCTCTCCATTGGGCTTAAGGGCAATCCCTCATCCCTGGCTGAGACAAGAACAGGAAGTGTCATGCTTCTTAGGTGTGCCATGCTATGTTGCTCAGTCACCCAAATCTCTTAGCTTTTGTAGAAACAGGGCTGCAACAAAGTGAGTCTCTAGCCACTCTGTGGAGTTTCATGGATATCACTGGGGGTGGGGAGAGAAGTGAAAAAATGAACCTAGAGAATCTGGCTATAAAACACATTACCTGCATTTATGGTTCTCGTGCCCCAAGGCCTGGGATAAAGTGAAGAAGGAAAAACATTCCACTCTGGCTCTCAGTGACCCCTAAAAGAAACCCCCCATGGAGTCATTTAGGATAGTAATTTGAGTATAAACTCAAGCATACGTTTCTAGCCTTCCCTCCATAAACTCGGGAGTCTCATGATGATCGGCACCAAATTGCTTGAAAATGTGCCCCAGACCCTTCCAGATGAGGGCTGGGCTCAGAGAAATAAAAAGTTAAGGGCGTGTTGCTATGGCATTAACATTAAGGGAGTAGACACCAGCCTCAAACTCTGCACAGAAAATATATTCTCTCCGTATGCCCTCCCCATGAAAAACCAAGCCAGCAAAGTCATTAAAATGTCAGACAAAAAGCCAGGTGGGAAAAATGCATGTTTAAAAGTAAACATGTAGCCTGTGATAATTGTGTCCCCTGAAAAGCTAAAGATGAGGGAAAGAAAGAAAAAAAACTTGGAATAAAGAGAAAGGCAGGGAGAATGTGGGACTGCACAGCTCCTTCCTCTTTTAGTCTTTATTTTTCGAGAAATGGCATCATCGTCCACTTAGTTGCTTGAGCAAAGCACCTAAGAGCCAACATTGATCACTTTTTTGTCATTAGTTCCCTGCATTGAATCAACTAGCAGTTTCAAAATCCAGATGTAGCTCCAAAACATAAGATTGAACCATAGGAAGTTGACAAATTTATACCTTCTTTGACATACAAAAGATGTCAATTCCATATGGTTCAACCTAATTAAATCTCAGATCAGCTCTTTTCTTCAGTCTCCACTGTCACTATCCTGATTCAAACCACCATCAATACTTGTTTGATCTATGCAGTAGTCTCCTAATAAGGCTTCCTGTTCTCAGTCTTGAGGCCTTTCAGACCTTTATTCTTACTTTAGAAAGTAAAGTCGACCATGTCCATCTCCTGCTTAAAATATCTCAGTGTTCAATCTGATAAAAAGCCTATATACTTAAAACTACAAAACATTGCTGAAAACATTTAATGATCTAAAGAAATGGAGAAATCATGACTGTAATCCCAAGTTCTCGGGAGGCTGAGCCCAGAGAATCACTTGAGCCTGGAAGGTCGAGTCTTCAGTGAGCTGTGACTGCAGCACTGCACTCCAGATTAGGCAACAGAACAAGACTCTATCTCAAAAAAACAAAAAACAAACTAACAAACAAATAAACAAGAAAGAAAGAAATGGAGAAATATACCACATTCATGAGTTAGAAGTCTAAATATTCTTTTCTTCAAGCTGATCTATAGCTCTATAAATACAGATTTAATATAATCCCAATAAAAACTCCAGCAATCCTTTGTGTTGCAGAACTGACACGTTGATTTTAAAATTTATATGAAAATGCAAAAGACCTAGAAAAGTCAAAATAACCGCAAAAGAACAAAGTGAAAAATTAACACTACTTGATTTCAAACCTTCCTAGAAAGGTACAGTAATCAAGAAAGCATAATATTGATGTGAAGGTACATAAATAGTTGAAAGGAATAGAATACAGAACCCAGAAATGGAATCATAAATAAAAGAACAACTGATATTTTAGAAAGATGCAAAGGCAATTCAGTGAAGAAAGTATAGTCTTATTAACCAATTGGTGGTGGAACAACTGGACAGTTATATGCAAAAAAACAAAGAAAATATTATTGAAGATGAGGACATTATCTCTAAAAGAACTAAACAGAAATTTGAAGCTGAAAAATACAATAACTAAAATAAAAAAAATTACTAGATGACTTAACAGCAGTCTTGAGCAGGAAGAAGGAAGAATCAGGGAACTTGAAGATAGGACATTTGAAATTACTGAGTCTGAGAAGCAGAAAACAATAATGAAGGTAGGTGAACAGAGCCTAAGGGACTTGTAGAGCATCATCAAGCATATCAACGTAGGCAGTATGGGAGTCCTAAAAGTAGAAGAGAGAGAGGAAAAAAAAAAAAAAAGAGAGCTTATTTGAAAAAAAAAAATGGCTGAACACTTTTCAAATTTGAGGAAGTAAATGGAATACAAAGTCAAAAAGCTCAATGAACTCAAAGTAGAATAAACTCAAAGAGATCCACATCTAGACACATAATCCAACTGTTGAAAGATGAAAACAGAGAGATTCTTCAAACAACAAGAAAAATTGATTTTTCATGTACAAGGGATTCTTAATAAAATTAGTAACCAATTTCTCAGCAGAAAACTTGGAGGCCAGAAGTCAGTGGACTGGTATACTTAAAGTGCTAAAGAAAGATAAAACCTCTTAACCAAGAGTTGTACATCTGGTAAAAATGTCCTTAAAAAATGAGGGTACAATTAAGATATTTTCAGATAAACAAAAACTGACAGAAGTTATTACCAATAGGTCTGCCATACATGAAATGCCAATGGGAATCCTTCAGGTTAAAATGAAAAAATTCTAGATAATAGCTCAAAGCCATATAAAAATAAAAAGATTTATAGTAAGAGTAAATATATGGGAAAACAAAAATACAACTATTATTGTTATTTTGGTCCATAATTTCATTTTTAATGTATAGGATTTAAAAGACATACATAAAATAATTATAAATCTATGTTAATATGCATACAATATATAAATATGCAATGTGTGACATCAATAACATAAAGTGAAGCGGTGATAAAGCCGCAGAGTTTTTGTATGTGATTGAAGCCAAGCTGGTGTCAACTAAAACTAGATTGTTATAACTTCAGGATGTTAATGATAATCTCTATGATAACCACAAAGAAACTATGTATAGAATATATATAAATAAGAAGGGAATCAAAACATGTTACTACCAAAAGTCAATTAACTACAAAGAAAACTCTAAAAAATGAAATGAGTTTTATCCACTGACACCCACCCTACACCTTGACTCTCAGTTCCTAGTGGCTTATGCTGTATTTAGGGTTCAGCCCAATCTCTCTCTTCAACTGCAAGACTTTATTGAAGTGGTCCCTATGTCTATGGTCCTGAATAACACCTTCCTCATTATGAAATAAAAGACAAAAGAAGAAAAGAAATGAAAAGCAAACAGCTATATGACACAAAGAAAGTAAATAACAAAGTGGCATAAAGTAAGCTCCTTCTTATCAGGAATTACTTTATCTTTTTTAGTTTTTTCCTTTTTGAAAAGAGACAAGGTTTCACCATGTTGCTCATGTTTCTCTCAGACCTGAGCTCAAGCAATCTACCTACCTCAACCTTCCAAACCTGTTGGCCTCCCCAACCTACAACTCTGTTGGGATTACAGGTGTGAGCTACCACACCCATCCTCAGTAATTACTTTAAATGTAAATGGATTAAACTCTTAAATCAAAGGCATAGATTGGAAGAATGGATTAAAAAAATCCAATTATATGCTGTCTACAAGAGACTCACTTTTGATCACAAATAGATTGAAAATGAAAAGATGGAAAAGATATTTCATGTTGATGGCAACCAAAAATGAACTGAGGTGGTTATATTAAGATCAGACAAAGTAGAAAAAAAATCTATGAAACCAAATTAGTTCTTTGAAAAAAACCAACAAAATTGGCAAGCTTTTTGCTAGATTGACTAAGGAGAAAAGAGAGAAAACTTAAGTTATTAAATCAAAAGTGAAACTAGACATATTACTATTGATTTTATAAAAGTTAAAAATACTGTACATGTATGCCAACAAATCAGTTAACCTAGATAAAATGGGCAAATTCCAAATTCTTACAAAAACACAACCTACCAAGACTAAATCATGAATAAATAGAAAATCTGAATAGACTTACTACTAACGATGACACTGAATTAAGAATAAAAACGTCTCCCAAAAGAAAAGCCCTGACTTTGCAAATGACTTCATTTGGTGAATGCAAATGACTTCAACTACTGAATTCTATCACACATGTAAAAATGAATTAATACAATTTCTTCTCAAATTCTCCCAAAAATTTTAAGAGAAAGGAGCACCCGCTAGCTCATTCAATGAAGTTATCATTACACTGATAAAAATGAAGCCAGACCTAAAAAATTATAAGAAAGCTACAGATCAATATCCTTTATGATGATTGGTGCAAAATCATTCAACAAAAGACTAGCAAACACAATTCAACAGCATTTTTGGAAGGGTATATATATATGATATATATATATGATATATATATATATATCATATATATATATATATCATATATATAATGTTTATTCCTGGAATGTAAGAGTGGTTCAACATACGAAAATCCTTTGATGTAATATACCACATTAACAGAATGAAGGGAAATAAACCAAACTATTGTATTAATTGATGCAGAAAAAGCATTTGACAAAATTAAGCACCTTTTCATCATAAAAACACTCAACAAACTGTTCAGCATATTAAAGGCCATATATTATAAACCCACAGCTGATATGACACTCAATGATGAAAAATGGAAAGCTTTTCCTGTAAATCAGGAACAAGACAAGGGTGCTGACTTTTACCACTCTTATTCAACATAGTACTGAAACTTCCAGCCAGGGAAATTAGTCAAGAAAAAGAAAATATATCCAAATTGGACAGGAAGAAAAAAATTATTTCTATATGTAGTTACCAGGAATTTACATGTGGAAAGCAGAAAAAAATTCATGAAACCTGTTAGAGTTAATAATAAATTCAGCAAAATAGCAATATGCAAAGTGAACACAAATTATTGGTTGCATTTCTATAAACTAACATTGAATAATCTGAAAATAAATTATGAAAAAAATTCCATTTATAATAGCATCAAAAACAATAAAATACTTAGGAATTAAATAAGGAGGAGAAAGGCATAAAACCACAAAACATTGCTGAAAGAAGTAAAAAACACAAATAAATAGAAACATAGCCATGTTTATGAATTTTAAGACTTAATATTATTAAGCTGTCAATACAACCCAAAGCAATCTAGAGATCCAGTGTAATTCCAACCAAAATTTCAATCATGCTTTTTTTTCAGAAATAGAAAAACTCATTCCAAAATTCATGTGAAACCTGAAAGGATTTTGAACAACTAAAGCAAACTTGAAAGAGAACAAAGCTGGAGGACTCATATGTCCTGATTTCAAAACTTACTACAAAGCTACAGTAATCAAAACAGTGTGGTAGTGGCATAAAGACAGACATAGAAGATCAATGGAATAGAGAAGAGACCCCAGAAATAAGCCCTGGCATGTATGATCAAGTGATTTCTGGCAAGGGTGTTAAGACAAGTCCATGGTAAAAGGACAATATTTTAAACAAGTGATGCTGAAAAACTGGATATCTACATGCAAAAGAATGAAGCTGGACTCACCCTTTACATCATATACAAAAATTAACTCAAAATGGATCAAAGATCTAAATGTCAGAGCTAAAACTGTAAAAGAAGAAATAGAAGAAAATTTGGGGAAAGGCTTAAGGATATTAGGTTTGGCAATAATTTCTTTGATATAATACCAAAAGCACGGGCAACAAAATTAATGATAGATAAATTAGGCTTCATAAAAATTAAAACTTATGCATCAAAGAACACTATCAATGGAATAAAAAGGCAACCCACAGACTCAGAGGAAACACTTTCAAATTATATATATAATTTCAAATATACTTGTTTCTACATGTATTTTTTCCCTGTTTTATCATAGAACCCCGGTTTTTTTTTCTTTCAGGTATTTATCACAATAAAAAAGTACTTTCTTAATTTTTGTTTAACTTTTATTTATTGCACATATATTTTGATGATTGTTATGTGCTGGTATTATTCTGGGCTCAGGGTTACACCAATAAAGTCAATAAAATAATATATGTAATTATACATATAATTTGAAAGTGCATATATATTTAGAGTTATATATGTTTATATATATATAAAATCAATATCCAATCCATATAAAGAACTCCTATGAACAATAAAATAACCCAGTTAAAAAGTGAGCAAAGAACTTTAACAGACTTTTCTCCAGAGAAGATATACAAAGGCCAATAAACCCACAAAAAAAGTGCTAGACATTACTAATCATTAGGGAAATGCAAATCAAAACCACAATGAGATCCCACCTGATACCCTTTAGTATGACTATTATAAACACACACACACACACACACACACACACACACACACAGAGAGAGAGAGAGAGAAAATACCAAGTGTTAGGGAGGAAGTAGAGAAATGAGACTTTTTCTGCATCACTGGCAGGAATGTAAAATTCAGCCACCGTGGGGAACATTACATCAATTCCTTAAAAAAATTAAGCATAGAATTACCATATGATCCAGCAATTCCACATCTGGGTATATGCCCAAAATAATTGAAAGCAGGGTCTGAAAGAGATATTTGTATAACCACGTTCATAGCAACATTATTCACAATCGCCAATGAAAGAAACAACCCAAATGTCTATCATGGATGAGTGGATAAACAAAACATGGTGTATATATATATACACAACAAAATATTCTTCAGCCTTAAAAAGGAAGGAAATTCTGACACATATTATAACATGGATGAAACTTGAAGACATTAGGCTAACTGAAATAAGTTAGTCACATTGGACACATACTGTATGATTCTGCTTACACGACTTACCTAGAGTAGCCAAATTCGTGAATGGAAAGTAGACTGGCAGTTGGTGAGGACAGAGAATGGGGAGTTGCCATTTAATGAAAACAGCATTTCAGGTTGGGGTGATGAAAAAATTCTGGAGATGGATAGTGGTGATGGTTGTACAATGTTGTGAATATATTTATTACTGCACTGTATACTTAAAAAGGATTAAAATAGTCCTGTGTTATTTGTATTTTAATATAATTTTAAAAACCAAACAATTTCACAAAGATAAAAAATGCTTCAGTGGCTTCTCATCACACTTAGAATAAAATCCGATTTTCTCACATGGACTGTGAGGTCCTCCAGGATCTGGTCACTACTGACCTTTCTGACCTCACCTGGAACCACTCCCTCTTTCATGGACTTTTCTTCAGCCACATTGTTTTTTTCTGTTCCCTAAACATATGAAGATTTTTCCTGCTTCAGAGTGTTTGCATTTGCTGTTTCCCCTGCCTGGAATGCTCTTCTTCCAGACGACTCCATGGACATATTCTTCTTGTCCTTCAGGTGTCAATTCAAATATCATCTTATTAAAAGTTAAAAAAAATAAAACTTACCTGACCTACTAACTTAAAATCACACACTCCACATGACTTTATCTTTTTTTCTACAAGTATTTTTTCCCTGTTTTATCACAGAACCCTGTCTTTTTTTTCTTTAACGTATTTATCACAATAAAAAAAAATGATCCTCTTAATTTTTGGTTAACTTTTATTTATTGTATATATATTTTGATGATTGTTATGTGTTGATATTATTCTGGGTTCAGAGTTGCAGCAATAAAGTCAATAAAATAAAATTAATTAACTCAAAATAGATCAAAGACATAAATGTAAGAGTTAAAACTATAAAACTCTTAGAAAATATGGTGGAAAGGCATACAAATAATGAGTTTGGTAATAATTTATTTGATATGATGCCAAAAGCACAGGTAACAAAATCAAAAATAGATAAATTGGACTTCATCAAAATTAAAACTTGTGCATCAAAGAACGCTATCAACAGAATAAAAAGACAACCCACAGAATTAGAGAAAACTCTTTCAAATAATTCATATATATATATATATGAATGATAAAGGATTAATATCTAATACATATAAAGAACTTTAATCAACAACAAAATAGTCCATTTAAAAAATGGGCAAATAACTTGAATAGATATTTCTCCAGAGAAGATACATGAAGGCCAAGAAACCCACAAAAAGATGCCAGACATTACTAATCATTAGGGAAATGCAAAACCACAGTGAGATCCCATCTGATACCCTCTGGTATCAGTGGAGGAATGGAGGGACACACAGGCACACAGGATAAATTAACAAAAACGTATTATGCTTGATTGTGATAAATACTAAGAATGAAAATAAAACAGGACCAAAATAGAGTCTGTTGGGTGTGTAGGTGTGCAATTTGCTTGTTATCTGATTTCCTCTGAAATGTAAGCCCCTGAGGGCAGGAACTTTTTCTCTCATTTACCACCATTTTCGCAGTGTGTAGGATGACTTCCTTAATATTTTTAAATGAATCCTGTGAAGGCCAAGGGTGATTCAGCTAGAACAAGGGGTTTGCAGCAGGGGTTTACCTGGAGGAGAAATTGCTTATAGAGGGTGATTTTAACTCACCCATTCATCCAGGAAACTTTTGTCTAGCAGGACCCAAGGAGGTTTTCCTTTTCTTTAAAAAAAATTAGTGGTAAAAATACAAAACATAAAACATACCATTTTAAACATTTTTAAGTGTAAATTTCAGTGGTATTATGTTCACATTGCTGTGTGACTACAAACACTATGCTTCTCTAGAACATCCCAAACTAAAACTCTGTATCCATTAAATACTCATTCCCCAATCACCTTCTCCGCTAGCGTCGGTAACCATCATTCTACTTTCTGTCTGCGTCTTTGACTGCACCATGCAGTAGACATCCTTTTGTGTCTGGCTTATTTCACTTAGTGTAATGTTTTCAAGATCCATCCATATTGCAGCATGTGTCAGAATTTCATTCCTTTTCAAGGCTGAATAACACATCATTGCATGTATATATAGTCAAGGGTGTTTCTTGACTATGTTAATAACCTTGGTCAAGATGGTGAGCTGCGAAGCTAGAAAAGCTAGATTACTCACTCCTTGAGGATGAAGATTACACTTTCCTTGTTCATTTCATGATCCCAGTGGCCGTCACTGGCATAGGATAGGTGTCCAATATATTGAGAGGGAGACAGTATAGAACTCCTAGATCTTCCGTTCACTTTTTAGGAAATGCCCAGATCAGTACTGTGACTCTAACCAGGGAGAAATACACAGAAGCAGACACATGTTTACCCAACACTGGACATTACAGAAGCTAACAGACCAGCGAGACCTGGGACTGACCTCCTAATAATTCACAAAGATGGGATTTCCCCTGAGTCAAATGTGTTGGGGGTATCAGAGTCAGATGACCTGACCAAGTTCACACCCTCTCTACAGTATTAGCTGCTGTTCACCTCTCTGAGCCTCAGTTTGCTTATCTTTAAAATAGGAATATAATATTAATATTATCTGTCTCACAAGGCTATTGTAACGATTAAAAGAGAGGTGCTTACTGTCTTTATTTTATTTATTTATTTAAGGTGCTTACTGTCTTTATTTTCCTGTAAGTGGGGGCTACAGAAGGGGAGGTTCCCCTGATGGTATTTGACTCCATCATGGAGAAAGATACTGGGTGACCCTGATGGATCCCAACGTGTTTTCATTCAGTCAGCACTCCAAACAAGATCAAACTGAGATGGATCAGTCAGTCTCTTCTCATCATGAAGGCCAAAGGAACACCAGGGATAGGATGAGAAAGAAAAGTGGACTCAGGCTGCTGGCAGATGCATATGAAATGCACATGGCACTGAATTTTGGAGAATTTTTTTTTCTTACCATCTGTCTGTTAGGGATGGTTTTATTCTTTCCTCATCTTTCTCTTTATCTCTTGTTGCTCCAAGCTTAGCCTTCTTAGGCTTCCTTCTTCCTTGCCTGTTCTGGGGTTCAGATGAGAAAGTGTAACTGATGTGGCCCCATGGTAGAGCCAAGGAGAACAGGAGCAGCAAACACATCTGAGACATCATTTCAGACCTGACCAGGCACAGATGCCCAGCCCATGGAGTCGGGGACTGAACCAAATCGGAGCGGCTTCCCTAAGTCATGTTTACACTATCACGCTGTGCAAATTGGAGAGTTTGTTTCCAGGAACATCTGGGAGGACCAGCTGGACACGTGTTTCCCTTCTCATTAATTTAGGCTCCTAATTAATCGTGCAAAACCCAAACCAAATAAGCAGAAACCAGGACTGAAAATAATCATTAGGCCCCCCAAACACACACACATTTTAATGAGAACTTGGCCCAGGTGATTGGGCGTCTCTTGGCTCAGTACCGTGGCTATAGGCAGGGAGTTCACCACGGAGAAACACACAGAGGCAGATAGAGACGTACCCGATATGGGCATCAGGGAAGCTAGCAGACCCGGGGGCTTGGAGCTGACTTCCTAATCATTCATAAAGATGGGGTTTCCCTCAGGCCAAGTGTGCTGTGGGCAGAAGTCAGATGGTCTGAGTTCAAGCCCTCCCTACAGTATTAGGTCCTGTTTGCCTTTCTGAGCCTTAGTTTTCTCTTCCGTAAAATAGGGCTATAACATTACCTGTCTCACAAGGTTATTGTGAGGATTAAATGAGATAATGTACTTGAGGCGTTTAGCTACAGGGCACACTGTACACTCAGTGAGCGGTAGCCATTATTGTTACCATTGCTACTGATCATTATCCTTAATGATAATATTCTCTAATTACTATGATGAGTCACATAAAAAAGGAAAATCAGAGAAATGTCAGAGACAAAGGGTGACTATATCAATAAAACTCCAGATATATTTCTGTGACTCAGCTCATGGAAATAAGAATTCCTCACCTGCCTTTCTTTGTCATCGGTCTTGCTCCATAAGAGCCCAACTGAGTGCGTAATTGTGGTCATCTAACTCAAGGTACATCTCTCTTTTTAAAAATATGATAGCACCCTTGATTAACATTCCTCTCAGGCTTCATAGTACCAGAAAAAAAGGTTATTGACACATCCACATGGGCCCTGGCATTGGGAGTCTGGGAGCTTCATCACACCTGATGAGCAGGGTCTGGAAAATGCTGGGTTTTACAGCCTAATCACATGCTGAGGACAAGGCTTCCTGCTTCCAGGAAAAGCAGAGTTAAGAAGATTCATGGAAAGTATTCCAAGGGCATCTTGAACGTCAAACAGCTGTGAAAAGGGGACTGACGATTGAAGTACAGGGTATCTGAAGCCCACGGCTTATTGTCTTCTGTGGCACATGAGTTTACAGGAAAACATAGTTAGGGAGTTTATTGATACCATCCCCCCTTTTCTTGATCTCCCCAGAGAAGACCTTTGAAAAGTAGTTTAGTTATATGTTTGGAATAAAATATGACTAATGGCACCTTAAAAGGCAAATCTGATCATGTCATTCCTACCAGTTGAAAACTGCCCTTGAGATAAAATGGGAACTCTTTGCTGGGCAGCCATGGCCCTGGGAGATCCTGTCCCAGTTTGCCTCAGCAGCCGGAAGCTCTGCTTCCCATCATGCTTTCCCAGTCATCCCTCTTCAACTTCACCGGGCGCCTTCTTGTTCCTAGAAATCGGCATATTCCTGCCTTTCACAAGCTCTTTACCTCTGCTGGAGGCATTTTCTCTCCTGTCCGTCTTTGGCTGAAAGCCTCCCATCACTCAAGTTTTAGTGTCAATGTCATTTTCTGCAGGAAGTTATCCTTGAACCTGAGTTTGGTTGGTTTATCTCCTTGTCTTCTCCCACAGCACCTTATACCACTTCTAGACTGGTGACAACTGTGTTTGCTGCAATTGCTTGTTGAATTGTCTGCCTCACTTGATGGAGATAAGAAGGATGAAGGCCAGGGCCATAGAGGGCGTCTCTATCTTTAACTCAATGTCTGGGACCCTTACGGGCACTCAAAACCAGACATTGGCTAAGCATATGGGGGATGAATGAATGTACGGCCTGACGTGCTGCTTCAAGATTTGACTCAAGGAAGATGGCAGCGTGACCTGGTGCATGCTCTTCACCCACCCCACACACCTCGCTCTGCCTCTCTGTCCCAAGATACCTCTCCACTCCTGGCACTGTGCCTTTGCTTTGCCCTCTGGTTGTGGAAGTCTGTTTACTTCCTGTCAATGGCCTTTGGCCTTGGACCCTTTCCATTCTGGCCTGTGTCCTTGAGTAACCTCAAGTAATATTCCACCTTGCTGGACTCAGGGTTCTCCCACCAGACTTCTCTGTAGGAAAAACAGTAGAACCTTGGAGAGTCCCTCACCCCCGCCCCATTCGTGGATGAAGAATACTTTCTTTGCTTCTCCCTCCCCAGGAATGAAGCTACAGCTTCCATAGATAGACACTGGGATGCCATCTCATATTAGCAGGAAAAGCAATCAGTGTTAAGGTTTAGACTTGATCAGAGCATGAAGGCTGCCCATGTCCAGGTAGTGGTGCAGAAGATTCCATGAAAAAAGCCCATAAGGAATCTTCTGTGGGAATCTAGGCAGATAAATCTGGCAACTTTATAAATTATGCTTCTAGTCATAAATGACAGAAACCCCAACTCTAGGTGGCATAAACAATAAATGACATTTATTCACTCATGCAATTGGAAAACAGAGATACAGGTTTCAGGTAAAGCTGGATTCTGCAGCTCAGTGATGTCATTTAACACCCAATTTCTTCCTTAGGTTTGCAAGATGGCTTGCAGTGGCCCTTGAGGCTTCAGACTTCATCATTTGCTTTGAAGGTGAAAGATAGAGTACCTTATTTCTGGCACTTTCAGGCTGTGGTCTACTTTAAGACTGGCTTAAGCAGCTTGAGGCATAAATCTGAACTTAAACCAATCGCTGTACCAAGGGGCAGGGAATATGCTAATTGCAAAGGTTATAAATTTCACTCTTAGAAGTGAGGGGTGAAGTTCGCTTCTTTAGAATAACATGGATTCATTTCCAATTGGAAATTGAGAAGGGGAAAGTAGGAAAGTATGCTAGACTGCAACAGTGGCCTGCTCAGGGGAGTCAGAAGATGCTGAGCTGGACAGTTTCCTGTCATGTGATTAGGGGGGAAAATACTTAGCCATTGCAGTGGTGGCAAAATGCACACACCTAGGAACTATAAATTTGCTTCAGCCTGGAGTGATCTTTTATTCTGGGAGAGGTTTATTTGGTGGATGGTTTGCAATCTCTCTTTGCCAGCACTTGGGCAGGTACATGGCTGGGCTGAGAACAGATGCATGTAGGTGACTGCGGAATGCACTATGTTGGACAAACTGAATTCTAGAGCCAAGAGCTGGCACCTTGCTCAGCCAATCCTGTGGCCAGTTTTCCATTGTCCCTGTGGCAGGTGAGGCAAGATGAGTGTCTCTCCCATTACATTTTCTTGTAATCTGGACGTTAATCCACGTTCAGTGAGTGTAATGCTACCCACACAATGGGTCTTCAACAAATGTCTGGCCTTCCTGTCGTCACAGGTTACCGTGCACAATCCCATGTAAGAGCTTGTTTACTTATATGCAATACACAGGTTTAACTTGGTTCAATGTACTGTGTTACAACAACCTAGCAATTTGCATGTTCTTCCTGATTATCTGGTAATTAAACCCAGTAAGTACAAACATACTGTAATTATCATGTAACCCACCATCTGGAGGAAGAGTTGGAAATAACTATGTATTTACGCTATAGCTCTGTGATAATTATGACGTAATGGAATGATCAGCCATGAAGGGGAAAGATTTGCAAGAGTCGGGATTATGCTTTAACATGCTTTTAGCATTAATGCTAGCATTAATTTTCTAGAAACAGCCGGAAATGTAAGGCAACTTGACTGATGAATCCCATCCGGGTGGAGGCACTGAAGGCGTTAAGAACAGCCAATGGGGACTGGCGCCTGAGCAGGAAGTGCATGTGCCCACTCAATTATTCCCATTCTGTTTACACTTCACTGGACACAAGCATTTGTTTACTTGAACTCTTCTCCCTTTTGCGTGAAAGTTATCAGTGCCTGTAAGTAAATGACAATGGGTTTAGGTTTTGTTAGTATGTTTCGTTTTACAGATCTTAGATTCTTGGAGGATGAAATAGAGTATTCGACCGCAGGAAAAGTTTTAATATAGTAATATTTGTACGGTTGTAAAATTATTTATAAAAATGCACTTACCCCTTTGGATAGAACCACGAATAATATCTTGACCAGTAAATGTGCTGAACATGAAAGCTCATTGTACCTTAGCTGTGATGCATACATGCGAGGAAAAAAAGAAAATAGTGTTTGGTGAATAGGAAGGTGGCCAACAGCTGCTACAAATAACAATAGCAAATAATAATACAGTAGGGTTGCATCCTGTGAGCTCTTATGAGACTTGAACTACTGTGTTTATTTCTAAATCTAGGATGTTACCAAGGTAAGGTGATCATTTCATACACCATACGGAAGAAAACAATGACCTCAAATAAATGTCATGCTGTATTTTCCTATTATTAGAATTTTAAAATTAAGTTTATCGAGAGTTCTTATATACATATTTGGCTATGTATCATATATATAGCCCTATTGAACAAACATAAAGGAGAAATAAATTGATAAGGCATTTTTTATCTTCACGTTCAGAAAATATCTGAATGTGAAAAGCATCCTCACATTCAGAGGCTACGTTTTTCAAATTACTTTTTGAGTTGAGTTTTCTGTGTCTGCATTCTCCATAAAACATTGTTCCCTATGTCATGGCGCACTGATAATTCAGCAATGCTTAAAAGAGTGCTTGGTTCGTGCCTCTGGCATTTTCTTGTCAGGTAAGTACACCCATCCCACAAATTATACTGCATTATTTGTGGCTTAATCATTTGTGAGGGTTCACAAATTAAGTCAGATTTTGAAAGATTATCTTCACTCTGAAAATATTTATATGATATTTATGTAAATAAAAGGCATCTAGTAAAACATAATAATGTTTTTTTGGTCACAATGACTCAAGATTCCTTCAATATGAGTCAAACAACAGAATCTTGATTGAAATGGATTATAAGTTAATGAAGTATTATGAAATATACAGGATTGATATTTAAAATATTTTCTATTACTCCTCGTAATTTTACTTAGTACCATTCTTTTAGATATTGTTTATAATTTACTATTCATCCTAATAACTGTATTTTTGTTAAATTTGTGTAGAGATGAGAATCTTGATCAAGGCTGTCTACTAAACTTCTCTTCATCACCCTAAATGAGCGAAATTTGGATTTCCTTCTTCTCCACTTAAACTGGGCAAGAGTTTCCCAAAAGCTTCCCAGAAATGTTTTAGAATAAATTAATTAAAAGTTTAAAATTAACTCAAGAAAGAGTAAGCAAAGAAGAAACATTTATTGAAGCCGTAAGACATAGTGCACATATGTTGCTTGTTTTTGAGATATGTGTCCTTTGCCTCCTACTCCAACCAAAAATGCCTGATTGTTCTTTGGGGAATGTTTCTCTCTCCTGTCTTTAACCATACCATGTGGGAGCGATGGACTCCACCTCTGCTTCAAGGGAAAGTCCTGTCTGGTTCAATCTAAAGAGCATATCCTATCTATTTGTCCACAGTAATTGGCTCAGAGTTGGACATGTAGCCTAGTTTGGATGAATGAAGGTAAATCCCAGGACTTTTGCAAAACCAACTGGAAGGGAGTGTCTCTTTTTCTGGATAATGTGGGTTATGGTGTGAGATTTGGAGCTGGTGCAACCGTTTTGCTACCACCACAGAAATGCCTAGAGTTGCAAGTTGCTCTGCAGTCCCTGAGAATAAATTCTGCATCACAAAAGGAAGGAGAGAGGAGTGGGGGTTGGGGGGTAAGAGAGAAAGTGAGAGAGAGAGAGAGAGAGAGAGGGAGAGAGAGAGAAACTGAGCTCTTGGTCATATTATTTCAATGACCAAATCAGCCCTATCTAAAGCCAGAATTAGCTCTGGACTTTTCAGCAATATGAATGACATTCAGTAACACCTGTGTTATATAAAGTCACTGAGAACTTTTCTTTCACTTATAGCAAAACTCAAAGAAAAACAAAAACTTTACTCTCTTTTATAAAGAATTTCATTTTAAATGTTTCATTTTAAACATTTTACAATATATATACATATATATAATCTAATACTATTACTTTAAAAAAATCTTAAAAATGATACAGTAGAATCCAAGGACAGGGATGGAGTGGGGTCCCAGGAACTGACTGGAAACAGGAACTTCGAAGCTCCAGCCCTCTGGTCCTCATGTCTGCTGCTTCTGCATACAGGCTTTATTCTTCTCCCTTCTCCCTCTGATGTCCTCTGATCCATACTTGGTGACTCAGTCTCTCAGCAGTAATTCGAAATTTCCAGTAGGGAGATGCTCATTGGACCATCTCAGGTCAGCAATCAACCTCTGATCCAACACCTCTGGCCAGAATGACAGGGTTGCAAAGCACCAAGTTGACATCTAGGCAACCCCTGAGGGTGGGAAGGCAGCTCTGGGTGCGGAGTGTGTTGGGAAATACTCAGGCACCCCAGAAAGTATCCACTCCTGGTGGCCTCTGGAAGTCTCCTCATAACTTAGAGCTACAGTTTCCTTCTGTAAAATGGGGCTACCAAACCTAAGGATTGTCTTGAGTGGAAAATAAGAAAATGAATGGGAGCAGCTGCTGTTGTGGGGTGGTGAGGATCATTTCAGAGGCTCTCTTGTATAGCAGGCCCTCCAATAACATCGGTGTGTTCAACATAATTTCATTATAACTTTGATGAAAAAAGAAAAGATTCCTTCAGGGACCCCTGTTTGTGTGGAGTCTGCACAAGTCCCCCGTATCTGCACGGGTTTTCTGCAGGTACTTCAGTTTCCTGCCACATCCCAAAGCTGTGCATGTGAGGTTCATTGGCATGTCTACACAGTCCTAGTGTGAGCGAGTGTGGGTGTGTGTATGAGTGCTCTCTGCAAGGGGTTGACATCCTGGCCAGTATCGATGCCCACCATCCATGACCCTTAACAGGAATAAATAAGCAGGGCTGGATGATACTGGTACCAAAGCAGACATGTAGACCAATAGAGCAGAATAGAGGCCTCAGAAATAAGGCCACATGTCTATAACAATCTAATCTTCAACAAACCTTACAAAAACAAGCAATGAGGAAAGAATTCTCTATTTAATAAATGGTTCTGGGTAAACTGGCTAGCCATAGGCAGAAAACTGAAACTGGACCCCCTCCTAACACCTTATTCAAAAATTAAGTCAAGATGGAGTAAAGGCTTAAATGTAAAATCCAAAACCATAAAAACTAGAAGAAAACCTAGGCAGAACTGTTCAGGACCTAGGCTTGGGCAAAGATTTTATGATGAAATTGCCAAAAGCAATTGCAACAGAAGCTAAAGTTGACAAATGGGATTTATTTAAACTAAAGAGCTTCTGAACAGTGAAAGAAACTGTCATCAGAGTGAACAGGCAACCTACAGAATGGGGGAACATGTTTGCAAGCTATCCATCTGACAAAGGTCTAATATCCAGAATTTACAAGGAATTTAAACAAATTTACAAGAAAAAAACAAACAACTCCATCAAAGAGTGGGCAAAGGATATGAACAGACACTTGTCAAAAGAAAACATTTATGCAGCAAACAAACATGAAAGAAAACCCTCAACATCACGGATCATTAGAGAAATGCAAATCAAAACCACAATGAGATACCATCTCATACCAGTCAAAATGTTGATTATGAAAAAGTCAAGAAACAGCAGATGCTGGTGAGGCTGTGGAGAAATAGGAATGCTACTACACTCTTGGTGGGAATGTAAATTAGTTCAACCATTGTGAAAGACAGTGTGGTGATTCAAGGATCTTGTACATATACACCATGGAATACTATGCAGCCATAAAAATGAATGAGATTATGTCCTTTGCAGGCACATGGATGAAGCTGGAAGCCATCATCCTCAAGAAACTAATACAGAAACAGAAAACCAAACACTTCATGTTCTCACTCATAAGTGGGAGTTGAACAATGAGAACACATGGACACGGGGAGGGGAACATTATACACCGGGGGCTGTTTGGGATGGGGTGAGAGGAAGGAGAGCATTAGGACAAATAGCTAATGCATGCAGGGCTTAAAACCTAGGTGACAGGTTATAAGTGCAGCAAACCACCATGGCACATGTATATGTATGTTACAAACCTGCACATTCTGTCCAAGCATCCTAGAACTTAAAGTAAAAAAGGAAACAAAAACAAAGAAAAAGTGAAAGAAAAAAATAAGCAGGGTGGGAAGTGAATTAATAAGTACAGATTATTGTAAAATAAAAATTCGTAAAGTCTATAATAGCCCTAGAAATGCACACAATAAATGATGTAGACGAAAGCACTCAGCAAGCCCTTTGTATCTGTGCTTGGTTTTTTAACTGCCTAGTGGCAGGAGGCGCTCCTTACAATATTTGTTTTGCAAACATTTATTTTTTTATTTAACCCACCACTACACTGCCATCACTGACAGATGCACCAAAAATTGGATAAATAATTCTTTTGTCTCTTTCAATCTTTCTTGAAAGGATGTAGAGCTCACATATGTTAAAATCTCTAATGTTAGAAGCATTTGGGTCTCTATTTAGAAGTTTGGCAATGTGTGTGTGAACAGGGATATGTTGCAGGAACTTAATTTTTGTTTATATCAGTTGGCCTATGGTGAAATTTGCTTCATGATGTGTTGATTTGCCTACAGTCTCAGTTTCTGAGAGGCTGCCCACGACGCTAAGGAAGGACTCACTGTACTCTCAGCAGTGCTGAGCATAGCACAGAGGTTCAATAAATGCGTCACTTGTGATTATGCGGCTGCACGCCAGCTTCACACTGGGAAACCTGCATTAGCATTATTATGAACAACTCACATTTTGATGGTACAATTCAGTATATAACACTCTCACACTCACAAATGCAATTGACGCTCAGGCCATCTCATGAGCCAGGGTCACTACTCCCATTTTACAGAAGAAACTGTAAATGGCTTATTTTAAGCCAATGTGGTTTTCTTGTTTATTTTTCTTGAGGTAGGGTCTTGCTTTGTCACCCAGGTTGGAGTGCTGTGGCACAATCACAGCCCGCCGCAGCCTTCAATTCTTGGGCTTAAGCGATCCTCCTGCATTAGCCTCCTGAGTACCTGGGATGACAGGAGCAGGCCGCCACGTCCGGTTTATTACTATTATTATTGTTATTTTTGGCAACAGGGTCTTGCTCTGTCACTCAGGCTGGGGTACAGTGGCGTGATCTCGGCTCACTGCAAATTTTGCCTCCTCAGTTAAGCTATTCTCGTGCCTCAGCCACCTGAGCAGCCTGAGTTACAGGCGCGTGCCTCCACACCTGGCTAATTTTTGTACTTTTTAAATAGAGACTGGGTTTTGTCATGCTGGCCAGGCTGGTCTCAAACTCCCGGCCTCATGTCATCTGCCTGCCTTGGCCTCTCAAAGTGCTAAGATTACAGGCATGAACCCCTGTGCTCAGCCACAGTTAATTTTTTAAAAAAATTTTGTAAAGATGAGGCCTTGCTATGTTGCCCAGGCTGGGCTTTAACTCCTGGGGTCAAGTGATCCTCCTATCTTAGCATCCCGAGTAGCTGGGATTACACGTGTGCTCCACCAAGCCCAAAGACTAAAAAAAAAAATTAGTAGAGACAAGATCTTCTTATGTTCCTCAGGCTGCTCTCAAACTCCTAGCCTCAAGCAATCATCCCACCTCAGTCTCCCAAAGTGTTGGGATTACAGGCATGAGCCACCGCGTTTAGCCGCCAGTAGTTCTTAAAGACTGAGTGCCACCTGAGAATTTGCTAGAAGGAAAATAGAAACTTCTAAATCAGAAACTCTGAGGTGGGGTCCTGTCACCTGCATTTTCACAGGACTTTCAGGTGATTCTAATGCCCACCCTAGGCGCTGTGGCTAATAAGTAAATCCACCCCTCCCAACTCCTCCTGCACTACTTCCGCATGGCAGTTTTACAATATCGAAAGGCAGGGTGATTCATGATCTCTGCAGTCTGTGAGTCCCAGTCTGTGTTCACCACTCCACTGGATACTGAAGTGAGTATTAGCCAAAGGTGTTGATTTTTATTTACCAACAACACCTTTAATCCTTGAAACTGGTTTGGCTTCCTCTTCCTCTGGTAGGCTTTCTATAGGAAGGGCTCAGGCTGCATTTGCTAAACTTCTGTGCTCTCACACAGCTTTGTGTTTGATTCTGATGGAGTAAACATATTGCTGCCAGGAATATCTTGCTTCTCCTCTTTTCCTCCACCACTTCCTCTCATTTCTTGCTCTTCCCTAGGGAGTACAGGCAGCAACCTAGAGTGGTGAGTGCTGGGCAGAGCGGATATTCTAAGATCTTGGTGACAGCCTTGGCTGCATATGGATCTGTGGGCATCTCAGTAAGGGTTGGGGGGGCATACCCACTGATGCCAACTGCAAAGTCACTTGGGCTTAGTCATGGTGGAAAAGGCTTCCTTATAAGGTCAGTAATTTATAAGAATCCAAACTCAAATCCTTCCAGAACTGGGAGAATGATTTCTGCCTTGCCTTACTGTATCAAGAAGGTTCTTAGCTGCAAGGAACAGAAACAGACATTGGTTGCCTTAAGCAAGAAAGAAATGAATTCAAAAGTATGGGTGGCTGACTGCATCACAAGGATACCTGGAAAGACAGGCTCAGAGGCCACGCAGCCAGGGGGATGCCTGAATCATCTCATAGGAAGGTCTGGGGAGGGCACTGTTGACACCTATGTGTCAGGTGGTGACATCTCTCCTAGTCTTGCCATGGCTGTCCTGTGGATTAGGTCTTGCTGCAATGGTGACTGCTGCTCCATGAATGCTTCCCAATCCCCAGCCTTTTTTACCACAAAGATCCAATGAATAACCTGATCTGGATGCTTCTGATTGGTGGAAGACAGTCACATGCTTCTGCTTCAGCTGCAATGGATCCTGGGAAGATGGATATCCCCCCTTTTTATCCTCTGCTTGGAGGTAGACTCTGCTCCCTCCAATACTCAAAAAGTGGAAAGTTGGAAAATTTCTTCCAAATAAGGGGGAAGTTAACAAGCTGTGCAGCCAAAAGAATAACTATCCCAAACTATCTATTATAAAATCATAATCATAAAAGCTAACAATTCTATGCTCTTATTATATGCTCTGTGCTGTTATGACTCATATATTACTTTATCTAATCTTCACTGAAGTTCTATAAGGTTGTTATAAATTATTACCACTGCCATATGAACAGATAAGGAAACTGAGGTCCAGAGAGCTGAGTTATTCATCCAAGATCCTGTAGCTCTAAAGTGGCAGAGCCAGGCTTTGAACACAGGGCATGAGTTGCCTCTCAAACCCTAAGGTTGAGGTGACACCAGAACCCAGATTTCTGACATCAGAAACTCTCAGTTCCATAAGCCAGTAAATCCCTTACTTTTATTCAAGAGATAGTGACTGGTGTGATGGGGGGAGGCAGTATGAGAAATAATGATAATAATAGTAATAACAGGTGATATTGATTGAGTGCCTACACTTATTACAATTGAGTTAAGGTTATTCCTGTTAATCATTCCAACTGGCCTATCATTTAAGATACAACTATTATTCTCATTTTGCAGATGAGGAAGAGAGGCTGAAAAAGGCTAAGGAATGTAACAAGCTTGACATAACTTGCAGAAGACAAACAGGGTTTGAATCCAGGGTTGTTACTAGTACGGGCCGTTAACTTTTGGCCAATCAAAGCCCCTGTTTTTCCATCCTCAACGGGTGGCTGATTTCACCTGGGTCTTTACATGCAATTCTATTAGAATTGTCCTCCCTACATCATGAAAAAATGCTTAATCTATAATGACAGCAGACATCCCTAGTTGACCAGCCTGGACTCTCCTGCTTAATGTAAGCATGGCCTCAGATTCCTTCTTAACGCAAATGTTTTCAGCAGCATCTTCTGACTGATCAGAATTGGCATGGAAGAAGCAAATGATATCTCCTCCCTGATCTAAAGGGTTTACATGGTTGCCAAGTGACTGGAGCCAGAGATAGCTTTATAGAGAATCAAAGAAGCAGGCACTTGTCTTTTTTCCCCCAGAACATCCATAATAAATGGTTACAAAAGAGCGTGATCATGGTAGCTATTCTCTTACAGTTTAGTTTTGTTAGAAATTATTCCTAATTGAAGACAACTTAAGGTTGCTTATAATAAAAAGCACACAGCCTTTAACTGGACATTTCAAAAAATCATATTAAACTGAGAACTGGAAAAATAGAGATGATTTTGTCAAGAATTTTATGTGGTATGCTTACAATGCCTTAAAATTAAATTTATCGCTGAGTTCTCTGGCAGCCAGATAATAAAGGGCAAGAAGATGTATGACTTGTGTGAGTTCTCCTTGCCTGATAAGAGGGAGGCATAAACTAACAGCTTGTGGGTTAATCTGGCCACAAGTTTGCTTGGCTTAACTGTGCATAACTTAAAATAAGGATAGTCCACTTGAAAATCCAGCCTTTCTTTAAAGATGGTAAGATATGGTTCCTCCATGCTCATCTCTCTCAAGTTCAACCAGCAGCAGGAGGTGAGCAGTGCTTGTCCCTTTAGACCAGCAGGCTCACTCCAGGCCTCTATTTTCTTTCTCACCTGCCTAGCCCCTGTGGGCACTGGCCTGTGAAGTCTGGTTGAGGATATGAAATGTACACATCTTCTTGGGTCTGCTTTATACACCAAAGCCACAGTGATTACGCTAACTCATAGATCAGATCATGTCACTCCTCTTTAGCCACAGACCCTGCCTGATCCCCACCCCCTCATCTGTGTTTTTCGGAGCTCGTCTTGGACTTTGTTCCCTTTTGCTCACTGCTCCTGCCTCTTCAGATCTTTTTTTTTTCCTTTCCCAGACAGGATCTCCCTCTCTCACCCACGCTGGAGTGCAGCGGGTGTGATCTCGGCTCATTGTAACCTCCGTCTCCTGGATTCAAGTGATTCTCCTGCCTCGGCCATCCGAGTAGCTGGTATTACAGGCGTGTGCCACCATGCCTGTAATTTTTGTATTTTTAGTAGAGGTGGGATTTCCCCATGTTGGCCAGGCTGGTCTTGAACTCCTGAGCTCAAGTGATTCTCCCACCTTGGCCTCCCAAAGTGCTGGGTTTACAGGCGTGAGCCATTGCACCCAGACTCTTTTGTCTTTCTCTGCTTCTAAGCCATCAAGTATTTTCCTGCCTCCAGGCCTTTGCACGCGCTGTGCCCTCTGCCTGGACCAGCGTGTCCCCTGCACAGGGGCTGGTTCAGGTCTTTGCTTAATTATCACCTTAGCAGTGAGACCTTCCCTGACCACCCCTTAGAAAACAACTGCACCCCCCCACGACTCCCTACTACATTTTTACCATGGCATTCGTCACTATTTGATCTGTCTCTATTAGTACATATTTGTTGAGTTTTTTGCTCTTACAATGCAGTTTTCTGGGTAATGAAAACGGGGACTGGGGCTGGGGTTCTCATTTGTTCTCTGCTCTATACCCAGCACTAGAGCAGTGCCTGGCACGTCAGAGACATTGAATGTAGGGGATGAATGCATAAAAATCTATGATCAGTCAACGTTAATCTGTGAGACATACATGTATAATCTTTCCAAATAAAGATATCTTTATATAAATATAAAGATAAGAGACATAAAGCTGCATTGTTTTATCTTGGGCTGTAAAGATACAATGCTATAAAGACAGCTATATTTATATCTATAGTGCTTGCAGATTAAAGGCCAAACAATGACCAGTAGTCACAGAAGGCAAAGACAATGGAAATGCTGTTTACAGTTTCCTTGCATGCTGTTTCTGTGAGCTCCTTTTCTTGATAAGTGCTATTAACCCTTTGTGGGATTGTTGGATTCTTTCTTGAAATAGCCCCAGTTGGCCAACTCTTCTGACGGGTTAGAATCCAAACATGGATGTTCGGATTTGCAAACAGCCCTTACAAATAGAGGGCTGAACTTGGGTTCAAGTAGCATGTCTCCTCCCCAGCTGCATCTCTATTTGGGCAGCTGGGTGTGGATAATCCAGCCTGCACAGGCCTGGCCTTATTCCATCAACATTCGCCATGCTCTGCATCCACCCCGTGTGTCTCTGTGGCCCTAAGCTGATGCCATGAATCTCCTCTCCAGCTCACCCTAACGGGAGTCCTCTTGGATCCAACAAAAGTTTATTTCAACACTACAACCCAGAAATGTGTCCTTCTCCAAGGCAGGGCTGGTGCTGCTCACGTCTCTGGAAAGTCCACTGTGGTCAGGACACCCACCCTGATCTGACCCCACTTTCTCTGCCTGGAGAAGCCTTTTCATTTAATGCATCCCAGCACAGACCTAGTGAAAGCACTTCCGCTCCTGATTGTAGATGAAATGAGTAGAGAGAGGTACTCTTGCTGGAGCCTGCACAGCGTTGCTGGATGAACTGTCAGCAGGTAGGGGACCACTGTGTCAGTCTTGCTGCCCTAGAAGCTCATCTCCCTTTCCCCAAGCTCCTTATCTCTTTCCACCTGCAGCAAGATGCCTCCCAGGGGAGCCCCACTCACCTCCCACATCCCAGACCCTCACTCCCTTACTAGTGAAGGCCAGAAGAGGACGGAGGTGAGGTTCACCTGTTTAAAGGCCACCCTCCAGTGCCAAGAACTTTGGAGAACCCTTGGGCAGTGGGGTTATTTTATTCCCAAACCCTACAAGATCCTCCTGCCGGGGAAGGTTTCTTTTCCTCCCTTAGGAAGCCACTTCCGGAGGCAAGCTTCAGGAGAAAAGGAAAAGCAGATGTCAGCCTGTGTCACAGAATAATCGATTCGCTCAGTGCTTGTATTTTCCTACCAATTTTGTATTTTTCAAAAAGGACAATAAAACAATTGTACTCTCGGCTAATTAATGACAAGCTGGTAAAAGCATCTCCTCATTGTTCCATTTATTTCTCCATTTCTCCCAGTTAACAGCCCTGTCTCTGAAATGAATCAATGTCGTTTACACAATGCTGTCACCCCATTGTTCCTTTATCATCCTCCATTTTCATAAATCGGGGTGTTAATCCCTTAATGGCTTTTCTCAGTGCTTAAAAAAAAATGAAAGGACAAAAAAAAAAAAAAAAAAAAAAAAAAAAAAAAAGAAAGGAAGAAAAAAAGCCCAGCTCCTGCTCACTCTTAATCTGCCAGTAGACAATGGGTGTTTACACAGGCAGCCCTGTGAGGTGTTTACTCAAACAAGCAGGTCCAGTTGGGGATTTAGCCCCTTCTATTTGTTGTCTAAACAGGAGGCCACCTGGGGATCCACCCCTTTCCCAGTTAGGGTCTGCCCCAGCTCCCTGCCCAGTCCTTTCTGCTGGACTCTGTTGAGGTCTCTCACATTTGCCCCGATGGTCCAGGAAAGCCTTGATGCCAGATCGGGGTACAGGATGGGAGAAGATGTGATAGGAACTTCCTGATCTTTCCAATCCACAATTCCATGGCTTTTCACTCCATGAGGGCAGTGGTGTATCAGATGGGCTCTCTGGACCACTGACATCAGCATCACATAACACGGTGAAACCCCGTCTCTACTAAAAATACAAAAAATCAGCTGGGCATGGTGGTGCATGCCTGTAATATCGCAGCTACTCAGGAGGCTGAGGCAGGAGAATTGCCTGAACCCAGGAGGCGGAGGTTACGGTGAGCCGAGATCGCGCCATTGCACTCCAGCCTGGGTAACAAGAGCGAAACTCCGTCTCAAAAAAAAAAAAAAAAAAAAAAAAAAAGGAGTTGATAGAAATGCAGATCAGTGGACCTATCCCAGACCTGCAGAGTCTTCCAGCAATCTGGGCTTTCACAAGCATTCCAGGTGACTTCTGATGCACTCAGAAATTTGAGAACGACTATACTAAGGGATTTCATTCTGAGGTTAAAAAGTAAATATCTGGAATTAAAGCTCATTTCATTTAACAAATACTGGCTAACTTCTGGTCTTTGTTTGGCAGACTGGTATTTGAGCATTGAGTGAACTGGTGCCTGCTGCTGTGAAGCTCTGTCTACTGAGCAGACTACCCCCAGCTGGACCCCACCCTGACCTGATCTTCACTTCTCAGCCCTGCATAATGACTAGCACAATGATAATAATAACAATAATAGTATTATTATTACCCAAGACTAGGGCATCAGAAATTGCTTCTAAGCAGCTCAGTACTTGTATGGTGGCACAGAAAAATGTGCATGTCCAGACAAGCCTGGGAGATGAGAACCAAAGTCATCCAGGGATACTAGGCAGTAGGGGTGGGGAGGGAGCCAAGAACCCTGCCTCAGCCTCCTGCGCACAAATCTGGGTTTTCCAGAATGCCATGTGCCCTCACTCAGTGAACACATCCTGGCTGAGCTTTTGCTCTGTGCCAGTCCACGTGCAAGCTGCTTGGAGACTCTGAGGTAAATTAGAAAGTCCCTGCCCTTAAGGAGCTCACAATCTTGTGAGTACACAGATAATTTGCACAAACCACTTGAAAAGACCCCTGGAGAGTGTTGCAATAGCCCTTCTGAAATGTCACAAAGAAAGAAGCCATGATTACCCCAGTGTAGGTGGTTGTGGTGGTGCTGAAGATGGTGGTAGATATGGTGGTGTTGGTGGTGGATGTGGTGGAGATGGCGGTGGAGGTGGTGGAGACAGTGGTGGTGACAGTGGTGGATGTGGTGGTGATGGTGGTGGAGGTGGTGATGATGGTGGTGGAGGTGGTGATGGTGGTGGAGGTGGTGATGGTGGTGGAGGTGGTGGTGATGGTGGTGGAGGTGGTGGAGATGGTGGTGGAGGTGGTGGAGATGGTGGTGGAGGTGGTAGAGATGGTGGACGTGGTAGAGATGGTGGTGGAGGTGGTGATGATGGTGGTGGAGGTGGTGGTGATGGTGGTGGAGGTGGTAGAGATGGTGGTAGAGGTGGTGATGGTGGTGGAGGTGATGGTGATGGTGGTGGTGGTGGTGATGAAGGTGGTGGAGGTGGTGGTGGTGGTTGTGGAGGTGGTGATGATGGTGGTGGAGGTAGTGGAGATAGTGATGGTGGTGGAAGTGGTAGAGATGGTGATGGTGGTGCAGGTGGTGATGATGGTGGTGAAGGTGGTAGAGATGGTGGTGGAGGTGGTGGAAATGGTAGTGGAGGTGGTAGAGATGGTGGTGGAGGTGGTAGAGATGGTGGTGGAGGTGGTAGAGATGGTGGTGGAGGTGGTGGTGATGGTGGTGGAGGTGGTGGAGATAGTGATGGTGGTGAAAGTGGTAGAGATGGTGGTGGAGGTGGTGGTGATGGTGGTGGAGGTGGTAGAGATGGTGGTGGAGGTGGTAGAGATGGTGGTGGAGGTGGTGATGATGGTGGTGCAGGTGGTGATGATGGTGGTGAAGGTGGTGGAGGTGGTGGTGATGGTGGTGGAGATAGTGCGGTTGGTGGTGATGATGGTGGTGATGGTGATGGTGGTGGAGGTGGTGGAGATGATGGTGGAGTTGGTAATGATGGTGGTGGAGGTGGTGGTGATGGTAGTGCTGGTGGTGGAGGTGGTAATGATGGTGGTCGAGATGATAATGGAGATGGGATGGCAGCAGTGCTGGTGGTGGAGGTCAAAATGTTTGTAGAGATGAGGCTGTGATGATGGTGAAGGTGCTAATGCAGATCTTGGCAGTAGTGATTTGGAGACAAAGATGGTGGTAAAGGTGGTGATGGAGATGATGGTGGTGATGGGGGTAGTTGTGGAAGTGGTAGAGGTGAAGACAGTCATGAAAATGGTGGTGGTGGAAGTGAAGATGGTGGCGGTGGTGGTTGAGGTGGTGATGGTGGCAGTGGAAATGGTGATGGAGTTGGTGGAGGTAAAGGTGGTTGTGGAGATGGTGATGGAGATGGTGGAAGAGGTGGAGGTAGAGATGGTGGTGGAGGTGGTGGTGATGGTGGTGGAGGTGGTGATGGTGGTGGAGGTGGTGGTGATAGTGGTGGAGGTGGTGATGGTGGTGGAGGTGGTAGTGATAGTGGTGGAGGTGGTGATGGTGGTGGAGGTGGTGGTGAGGGTAGTGGAGGTGGTGGTGATAGTGGTTGATATGGTGGTGATAGTGGTGGAGGTGGTGGTGATAGTGGTGGAGGTGGTGGTGATGGTGGTAGAGGTGGTGATGGTGTTGGAGGTGATGGTGATGGTGGTGAGGGGATGGTGATGGTGGTGGTGGTGGAGGTGGTGGTGGTGGTTGTGGAGGTGGTGACGATGGTGGTGGAGGTGGTGGTGATAGTGATGGAGGTGGTAGTGATAGTGGTGGAGGTGGTGGTGATGGTGGTGGAGGTGGTGATGGTGTTGGAGGTGATGATGATGGTGGTGAGGGGATGGTGATGGTGGTGGTGGTGGTTGTGGAGGTGGTGGTGGTGGTTGTGGAGGTGGTGATGGTGGTTGTGGAGGTGGTGACGATGGTGGTGGAGGTAGTGGAGATAGTGATGGTGGTGGAGGTGGTAGAGATGGTGGTGGAGGTGGTGGTGATGGTGGTGGAGGTGGTGGTGATGGTGGTGCAGGTGGTGATGATGGTGGTGATGGTGGTGGAGGCGGTAGAGATGGTGGTGGAGGTGGTGGTAATGGTGGTGGAGGTGGTGATGATGGTGGTGGAGATAGTGTGGTTGCTGGTGATGGTGGTGGAGATGGTGGTGGAGGTGGTAGAGATGGTGGTGGAGGTGGTAATGATGGTGGTAGAGGTGGTGGATCTGGTGTTATTGGTGGTGATGGTGGTGGAGGTGGTGGTGACGGTAGTGCTGGTGGTGGAGGTGGTAATGATGGTGGTCGAGATGATAATGGAGATGGGATGGCAGCAGTGTTGGTGGTGGAGGTGAAAATGGTTGTAGAGATGAGGCTGTGATGATGGTGAAGGTGCTAATGCAGATCCTGGCAGTAGTGATTTGGAGGCAAAGATGGTGGTAAAGGTGGTGATGGAGATGATGGTGGTGATGGGGGTAGTTGTGGAAGTGGTAGAGGTGAAGACAGTCATGAAAATCGTGGTGGTGGAAGTGAAGATGGTGGCAGTGGTGGTTGAGGTGGTGATGGTGGCAGTGGAAATGGTCATGGAGTTGGTGGAGGTAAAGGTGGTTGTGGAGATGGTGATGGAGATGGTGGAGGTGAAGAAGGTAGAGGTAGAGATGGTGGTGGATGTGGTGGAGACAGTGGTGGTGATATAATTGATTCTATTGGCTAGCTTAGAATAAACAGGTATTGTTTTGGTGAGAACCTAAGCCATCTACCCCACATGGCTTACTTTTATAATAGAATGATTTTACTATTCCATTGTTTTTATTAGCATAACTTGACTATTCCATCAATACACTTGCCCAGTCGATTAACTTTATTGTTCATTACCAGAATATCCTGAAAATCCGTCAATTCTCCAATAGAAAGCATTCAATACTTTACACTGTAAGATTCTTTGAAGCAGCCCCCTCAAAACCCTCACTTTCCTGTTTCTGCCAGTCCTAACCTATCATAACATGGTGCTTACCTGATTCTAACCGACTCCTCCTCCTTTTGAAAGTATTCTTTAAGCCAGACTTGAGAATCTAACCTTGCCCTTCCCCACTGAAGAAGCTGCCTATCTCCGTCTATGAGCATTGCTGTAAAGAAATATCTGAGGTTAGGTAATTTATAAAGGAAAGAGGTTTATCTGGCTCACAGTTCTGCAGGCTGTACAAGAAACACAGTGCCAGCATCTTCTGGTGAGAACCTCAGGCTGCTTCCACTCATGGTGGAAGGCAAATGGAAGTGGCATGTGCAGAGACCACACAGTGAGAGAGGAAGCAAGAAAGATAGGGAGAAGAGGAGGAGTTGCCAGGCTGTCTTTAACTATCAGTTCTTGCAGGAACTAATAGAGGGAGAAATCACTCGGTGCAACAAGGGAAGCAAACCATTTATGAGGGATCCACCCCATGACCCAAACACTTCCCATTAGTCCATGCCTCCAACAGTGAGGATCATATTTTGCCCTGAAGTTTGGAGGCATCAAACATCCAAACCATAGCACTGCCAAAGCTCTTTGGAGGTGATATTCTCCCTCATTGCAGTGACCAATCAACTCGGCTTTGCTTTACCAACAGGCTGTTAGTGGTATCTGGGGGACCAGCATTCAACACCTGTGTTTAAAAAGTTGTAGAACGACAGAACTACATTTTTGCATGATCTTATTCAGAGGGCCCATGGAAGCCTTTACTACTACAGGAAACTTCACCTTATTGATTTAGGAAATAGAAGCAGCTGAGGTGAGTTGGGAAAGCACTTGCTAGGGGTCTTGAGAAAATGTTAAAATCTTCCCTATGACTTTAAATTATCTATTTGCTCGATCATTTGTTTAATGTTTGTCTCCTGCCAAAATTATAACTCCATGAAGGCAAGTACTGTGTCGTCATCACCCTTTGCCTCCAGCTTCTAGAAAAGTGGCTGGCACATGGTAGGTTCAGTTGTTGAATTAATGAATGGATGGATGTATGGAGGAAGGGATCTGGGCTACAGTCCTGGATCTGCTACTGATTTGCTATCTGCCTTTGGCCAAGTGCATTCTCTTTCTAGGCCTCAGCTTCCCCACAGTGATTGCTGGATGAAATCACTCCTGCAATTCCACATTTATGTTTTAGGTTGTTATGATTCCAAGGATAGCAGCTATGTTTCAGCCTTCGAAGGAGCCTAGGTAAGACAGCAGATGATTGCGCTGTTGGAGGCCTGAGATGGCAATTCCAGCATTCATGGCAATTAATTTGAAATTCTCAGATCTGGTTCTTTTCCCAACCCCTGAGACTTAGTAGGATGAGCGGAGGTCAGGGTGCTTCCTATCTGTCGGCCACAGCATTCATGTGAAACGTTGCCTTCTCCTGCTTCCCCCGCTTTCTTTTTGGGGTGTGTGTGGGTATCTGGGTGCACACTCTGGGAGTGGTTTCTGTGGCATGTGGTAATGGGAGCCCTGGGCCACTTTCCTTGTTTTTCTCTTGGTCATGTCAGCTGTCCTCAATCCCTGGCACAGCCTGCTCTGGGCAAGGGAATGTTGTCAGCCATTTATACCTCCCTGGGGATTAACATTTCTCCTCTAGCTTCCAGAGATATTTATAATTAGGATGGCCCATGAAACACAAGGGTTGGCTGGTTCTAACCTCAGAGGTGGTTCCTGACTTACCAGTTGTGTGAACTTGGGCAAGTTATGTAACCTCTTTATGGTTTAATTTCTTAATCTGCAAAATGGATATAATGCTAGGAGTCACCCTACTAGGTTGTTGAGAGGTTAAATGAGTTAGTACAGTAAAACACTAGGACAGAGTGTGGTGCACATAGCACACACATCACAGCCATTTGCTGTTCTCATCCCATAAGTGCCTGGTGATGCCTGACTCGAGGTCTGGGCTCTGTGATGGAATACTACCCAGCAACAAAGAGGACAGAGCTGTAGGTACAGACGAGGGCTTGGATGGATCTCAGAGGCACTTTGCTGAGTGAAAGAAGCCAGTCTCAAAAGGTAACAAACTGTATAAACCCACTTATATGCCACTCATAAAAGACAGAGTTATTGTGATGGAGAATAGATCAGTGGGGATTAGGGCTAGGGATCAAGGGAGGCTTTGACTTTTTTTTTGAGAGTGGACAAGGTCTGTCTGTCACCCAGACTGGAATGCAGTGGTGCAGTCATTGTTCTGCAGCCTCAAAGTTCTAAGCTCATGCCATCCTCCCACCTCAGCCTCCTGAGTAGCTGGAATTACAGGTGTGCACCGCCATGCCTGGCTAAAGTTTTTATTTTTGTAGACATGTGGTCTTGCTTTGTTGCCCACACTGGTCTCAAACTCCTGGGCTCAAGCAATCCTCCTACTTCAGCCTCTCAAACTGTTGGGTTTATAGGCATGAGCTACCATCCCAGCTGGGGTTTTACTTTTTAATTTGGGGTGATGGAATTGTTCTGTATCCTGATTGTGATGGTGGCTACATGATTCTATATATGTGTTAAAATTCATAAAGCTGTGGTCCCCCAAAAGTTAATTTTTTTGTATCATTATTTTAAAAAATCGTAACTGGATAAATGTTCTTGGCCTTTATGTAGCAGAATATTGTTACCTCCTTTCTCTTGGCACGATAAAAAAGAACACATCCTTAGATGTTTCAGAAAACAGAAAGCCCCCTACATAAAGTGCCTCCCGGTAAAGAAACAAACCTCCACATTTGAAACCTGCTCCAAACCACTCCTGGGCTCTGTAAAAAGGCCCAGGCAAATGAGAACTCCAGATCAGAACCTGGACGTGGGGGAGCTATTTAGAACTCCGGCAAGCTATTTAAAGAGATTTAAATGCGCCGTTTCCTAGTTATTCTGAGGTGCAGCTATAATTGCTGTTCTTTCCAAATAAATCCTTCAGATTAAATGGATATCGAGTGTGTAAGTTCAACGATTGCTCGCGGCACGCGAACCTTGTCAAAGTTCAGAGTGAGTCAGTCTAGATTAACAGGAGGAAGTTGGCAAACATTGTTTTAGTCTTAACACTATCATTTGGTGCCGGTGTTGAATGTTTACATTTTGGGGAGAGAAAACTCAGGCCAGATAAGGCAGCCTGGGGCTACACTTGGGAGTCAGGAATCTTGGCTTGGCAACAAGGTTTTGTCATTTAGGGCAAGTCCTTGCTCTCCTCTCAACCTCAATTTTGCCACCTGCTTTTTGGGATTAGTGTGGGCTGAACTCAATCTTCTCCAAGGCTCTTTTCTATCTGGTTTATTGCTGAGAACGTCTCCCGTCTTTCTACTTTTGGGGACGTAGTTTCCCCTTCTTCTTTCGCTAGCACCTGCCAGTGTGTGGCCTCTATTTTAGGGACACCCCACCATGTCACCAAGACAATGCTAACTAGGTCTGTCTTGAATTTGATGAGCCGTCACCCATCTGCCTACCCAAAAGCACTTCTCTGAGCAAACTTCTGTACAAATGCCAGCAGGCAGCACAGAACATCGGAGAAACATGCCCAGAGGTGCCGTTAGGAGGTTGGAATTATGAGGTGAGCAGTAAGAAGCCAAAAAATCAGGGAGCCACTTGAGCAGAGAGTATAAACATAAATATCCCCAAGCAGGCCCCAGCACTGGGTTTTTTATGTTGATGTTCTAATGTGTTATCCACTAAGGGCTTATTTACGCCGTTTTGGTATTCTCTGCAATTCATTTATCTGCATAAGGAAGAGGTGCTAACAGGACAGTTCCTCATGAACAGCATCCCTATGTGATCCTTCATGCCCAGATCTATAATTCATGAGCTGATGGCCTGGTGGCAGTTTCCATAAAGGCCACGCCGGGCACCCAGTCGTTAATGTCCACACTGTCATGCATGGAATCGAAATAAGCCCACTCTCCTTCTATTCATCATGACGCCCCCAACGTGTGGGCAATGATATTATCCAAATATTATTAAAACTTTGAACCCTGTCCCCATAAATTACGACCGAATGGCTCCATGGCCATTAGGAGAGGGGAATGTATGGGCTTCAGTTGTTGCCGAGTAATTATGTGCTTAAAAGGAAGCGTGGCTGAGCATCTCCCTAGTAAAAAAGAGAGAAGCTAGGATCATTTGTTACTGCTGCAGCGCTCGAAGCTGGACCGTTCAGGCAGGTCAAGTCAACCTTACAGAAGGACAATTATCTGCCTAGAGAGACCAAACATCTGTTATTAAGTATGAACAGGCATCAAGGCAACATGCTAGAAATCTTGTCCACTTCAAACGCTTGGCGTATTCCACACAACACCCCCTCGCGTTTTGTTACTGCAGCAGTCAGCTTTGAAATATGCCCTATCTTCCCTCCCCCAGCCCCTGGCTTTCATGTACCCTGCAGCTGCTAACGGTGGTGTTGTAACTTTAGAAGAAGCTTGCTATCTTTCTCTGGCTCTTTAAGTAATAATAATAATAATAATTTTTTTGTAACTTTTTTTCCCTCCCAAACTTTCTTTTGCATTTATTGGCTATTCAAGGAGTGTAGCTGTGGCAGAGATAACAGCGTTTGGAAGTGCAAGCGCAGCCTGTGTTCACATAAGCAGCCGAACGGCTCTTTGATGCATGTATCTGCAGCAATTTGTAGGCTGGGATGGTGCATGGGAGAGACATCGCTCTGTGTTGGGATTATAAAATGGGAAATAGCGTTGTTCATGCTATTGTTGTTCTCTGGACCTTGTGTATGTTAAAATGCTAGGAGAACAGGGAGAGGGACCCTAGAAATCAGGTAAGAGGACGCAGGGAGCAGGTCAGAAAGGAAGGCTACAGGCCAAGTGAGTTGGAATGGGGGCGGGCACAGCAGCAGGATGAGGACAATGGGAATGCCCAGGGAGGTAACATTGCAATCACTCCAGCTGAGCACTTCCAGACAAGAATAGACAGACTGCAATTTTCCTCTCATAAAGATTCAAAGTATAATATCAAGTAAGGAGAGTTGGGCCATGTTTGTGGAGGAGGAAAGGCAAGACTCTCCTCCGCTAAGTGACGTATAATAAGAGACCAGATTCCTTTCTTCTCAAAGAGAATGGAGTCTCCAGCTCTTACAGAGCCTTGCAATCTGAGCATCTTAAAGATATATAATGTCTGGATTAGCTTCAAAGTAATCCAGGGTGGAGTGAGGATAGGTGGGGCTATAGATGAAACAAAATTGGCCCCGAGTTAATAATTGCTGAAGCCGAGGAACAGACACAGATTATTTTCAACACTTTTGATTATATCTGAAAATTTCCCATAATAAAAAAATAAAATCCCGAGGAACAGAACTCCTTTCTGATGCTAATGATCAAGAGTCAGGAAAAAAACCCATCTTCCCAGGACAGAATATAAACACAAACCAGGGAACAGAAGCTGAGACTGGCTTGTTGGTTTTGTGCATCCTCAATGCTCTAATCCATCTCGTAAACATGTTTCCCAGAAAAACCTTCTTAAAGCACAGTTTTAATGTGTTTAAAACACTGAGAAAGGCATCCCAAGTTTCCCCTGGAGAGCCAGCCCTCTTCCACGGCAGGTTCCTAGATGGCAACTGAGATTAAGCTCCATCCTTATCTCCTCATTTCATAATAAGGGCAAACAGGGGACCCAGGCGTGTCTCACTGGAACATCTGCTGGCCACAATGATTGGCTTGGGGGAGGTCATGCAACTCAACTTAAGCCAATGAGACTCAACCCTGGGGCTTCTGTTGAAGCAATAGCTGAAGGAAGAGCTTGTCACTCCTGGCAGCCATTTTTGCCATTTTTGCTATCCTGATGGGAGAATCTGCATGAGAATAAAGCTGTTCTAGAAGCGTACATTAGAGAATGAGAGATGGAGAGGTTGAGAAATCTGCTCCTGAATAATTCAGTTAAGTGAGTAAGTTATTTCTCCGTTTTTGCATGGTCAGGTAGAGCCGGATTTCTGTCACTTGCACAAAAGAGTCCTGCCTGGGGTAGCAGCAGAACATCCTGGAGGTTACAAAGAGAAGACACCCAGCCCAGCTTTGGCAGAGGACTGCAAGCATCAGCCATGGGCGAGAGCGAGATGCTAGGCTAGTGGGCAGTAACCTTGTCCTATGCCCATGGGGACGTCACTAATTTACCAGGGCGTGTTTCCTGGTGAGCCCAGATGGGACCCCAAGTTCTTTTCCATTCAGTATTGCAGGCAGCCATTATGGATCAGTTGTATGTGGCACAAGGACAGACCCTGGCCACTGCAGAGGAGTGGGGCAGGGAACTTTTCTGGGAGGACCCGGGGTGGCAGGTGCCACCATAGACCCAAGGACACTTCACAGATCTGGGTAGAAGAATCTGTGGCTCTAGGCTTAGGGGCTGCCTAGCAATATCCTGGGGGGGGGGGGTGAATGAGGAAGCCCCTAAACTAAGCTTCTTGAATCAAGGCAGAGGCCAAGGGCTGCATCTCAGCAGCTTCTGTCTAGCTGACTGCTGTAGATGGGTGTGACTGGTACCAGGCTCCTTGAGGCTTCAGGTGACGTTTTAGCCTCCTTAATTCAGACGCAATGTGGATTCCCAAAGCCACAGTGCCTGGGTGCAAAGCCTGGGTTCAAACCCTGTCTTGGCTACTTTTTAGCTATGTGACCTTGGCCAAGGTACTAAACGTCTCTGTGCTTAGGTTTCTTATCTGCAAAATGGGAATAATAATAACACCTCCTTGGATTATAGTGAATATTAAACTGTTTTATTAAGTGAAGCATGGAGAATAATGCCTGGCACAAATTAAGTGCCATATATTTGTTAAACAAACAGATAAATAAATGAATAAAATCTCCTTTATTCACAGGGGTCCAGCTGAAGGTCTTGCTGAAAGGTGAGAGAATCAGTCCTGAATCACTTCCCCTACTTACCCCATTCGTTCTCTTGCTTACTTTCCCACTTGTTCAGCACTGACCTTGTGCCAAACATGGGGATAGTTTTATCTCCAGATGATCTCCTCAGATTCATTTTACTTCTTAGATGCCGCAAGCCTTAATAGGGATTCTAGAAATCCACCCAAAGACCTTGATGCATACCCTCAGGCAGCTTCAGAACAATGTCCTGGTACTTTCTTTCCCTGTGAGACACACTACATCACTTTCCTTGCCTTGTGGATCTTCACAGAGACGAGGGCTCTACTTCTTAGATCCGGGAAACTGAATTTCTGGGGGATGATATAGCCTGTTCAAGGACCATCAAGTGGGATGTGGAGATCCTGGGTCTTTCTGACTTTTTCTTTTTCCTTCCTTCCTTCCTTCCTTCCTTCCTTCCTTCTTTCCTTCCTTCCTTCCTCCCCTCCCTCCCCCTCCCTCCCCTCCACTCCCCCTCCCTCCCTCCCTCCCTCCCTTCCTTCCTTCCTTGTAGCAGAGGCTTACTCTGTCACCGAGACTGCAGATCTCAGCTTACTGCAACCTGTGCTTCCCAGGTTCAAGCGATCCTCCCACTTCAGCCTCCTGAGTAGCTGAGACTACAGACATGCACCATGCCAGGCAAATGTGTGTTTTTGTAGAGAGGGGGTTTTGCTATGTTTCCCGGGCTGATCTCAAACTCCTGCGTTCAAGTGATCTGCCTGCCTTGGCCTCCCAAAGTTCTGGGACGACAGGCGTGAGCTACGGCACCTGGTCTGTCCAACTTATTTTTGTCTTATGCTGATGTAGACTAACTCATTAACTGCTTTGCTTAATATTATGCTTTGTGGTGAATGTGTCTGTGTCTCCCATTACACTGGTAGCTCTAGAGCCATATTTTATTTACCTCTACCTTTCTAGCCCCTACAAAGCCCTTGACTCAGGGTAGGCCCTCAGAGCAGCTATAGACTTGTATTGCCAGGGGGTTTATGCAGTTGCTCAAAGGTGTAATTCCGGAGAAATGCTAGAAATATACCTTTTCTTTGAAAGGTCCCACTACAGCCTGCACTATGCATTCCTTGTTGGGTTGCAAGAGGATGCCCACTTCCAACTGAGATCTTTGTCCTTTTCTCTGACCTAAAAGATCTTTGCCTAAAACTGTGCTTCTAGTGACAATTAGACAGAGAATTCAGTGAAGGGCAGCCTCAGAATATCCCATCTGGGCCAGACTCTTCTGATAGTGATGCAGCAGGCAGCCTGTCCGTAGTGATCAGTATCTCCATGAAGGGATGCTGAATGTCACTGCTCAACCAAACCTCCTTATTTCCTGGGAACGGGCCTCTCCTCTTTTGATTTCCTGTTCCCTGACCTCTCTCTAATTTATAGCTTCTGTTTATGATTCAAAGTTAAATGTTTTCAGCTCCATTTTCCTAAAGACACAGATTTCATCCCCTCTTCCCCCGCCCCCAAGTTATCCACTGCTGGCCTCTGAACAGCAGGCTCCCAGAAGGGAGAGAAAGGCCAGCCTAATAAGACCTCCCACTCCTGCAAGTGCTAGACAGACCAGTCTCAGTTCAGCCATTTCCAAATTGCTTCTGAAGAGCTTATACATGTCTGACTTCCAGAAGCCACAGTGTACATTTATTCAATCCCTATAGTGTTAACATTTTAGGCACACTCCTAAGGCAAGAGGGCATTGACAGTGGGAAGTGGGGGAACACATCGGGGCTGGACAGGGTGCAAGGGCCTGCAGGAGCAGAACAGGCATGGAGGGATTAGGCAGAGTCTGGGGACAGAGCTCTGGGGACGGAGCTGGTTGCAGATAGGCACCTGGAGGAAGCCCAGGCATCCTCGAAACTCTCTTGCCTGGAGTAACCTTTTCCCAAAGAACAGATTCTGTTGAGCAAATGGGACCATTTCTGGATCTCAGTGACAAGGTCTACCTCTAGTCATTATCTGCCCTCTGGTCAAGAAGAGGCTTTGGCCCAAGACAGAAGGAGTGCTGGGAAAAATGCACTTTGGGCCCTGTCCACAAGAACTGGGCAAATGTTTTTTGGAATAATGACCCTTTGATAGCAAAGACATGGAATCAACCGAAGTGCCCACCCATCAATAGTGGATTGGATAAGGAAAATGTGATATATATACACCATGGAACACTGCTTAGCCGTAAAAATGAACAAAATCATGTTCTTTGCAGCAACATGGATGCAGCTGGAGCCCATTATCCTAAGCAAATTAATGCAGGAACAGAAAACCAAATACCGAATGTTCTCACTTAAAAATGGGAGCTAAACATTGAGTAAGCATGGACATAAAGATGCAATGACAGACAGCAGTGCCTACTGGAAAAGGGCGAGCTGGGTGTGTGCTGGAAAAGTACTTCCTGGGTACCATGTTCACTACCTGGGTAGCAGAATCATTCATACCCCAAACCTCAGTGTCATATAATATACCTGTGTAACAAACCTGCGTATATACCCCCTGAATCCAAAATACAAGCTGAAAAATAAAATAAAATAGTGACTCCTTTTGTCAAGCAAATGATTTACCAAAGTACCTCTTGGTGCTATGTTGTTGATGTTTACAGACTGTTTGCTAAAGGCAGGTCAATGCTATTAGTCAGAAGGGTCTTCTTGGAATTTTTCTCTGTCTGGGAGACTACCTGCAAACATCCCCAGAGCTGAGCCAGGGACTCAGGTGCAGTGAGGCTGTGGTCCAGGCTGCTGTTGTGTTTCCAGTTGTGATGAACTGGGCTGGGTTTACAAACCCAGGGCCTCCCTCAGCTCCACCCTGTCCTTACCTCTTCACGTCCTCTCCAACCTCCATCCTGGCTGTGTAAATTCCAAGTCTTTCGGTTTGATGGGTGCCAGTGCCTGGCATGATGCCCCTCTATCAATTTGGAATTCTAGAGTATTTCATGGGTCTCCTGTTTACCCTGTCTCACATGATAATTCAAGAAAATCAAATAGAGTTTTAAGAGAAGAGACCACCAGTGACTGATGGCTGCTATTCACTGAACTAATGGATGACCACAGAGAAGCCCAGAAGGGAGAAGAGAGCGCATGCCAATGCTGGGTGTGATGACAATATTTTCTAGGGCTCATCTCCTGCACTTGAAGTGATGCTTTAAGTGTTCTGTAATTCCCGCTGTAAAGAGAAAATATAATATCACGGGATAGTATAAACTACTAGACTATGTCAAGATTTAGAAAGTGTGGGGGGATCAGAGAGGAATGAGAGGGGATGTAAATCCAGGTGGAAGATCCAGTGAGCAAGAGAATTATCCATAACATACAAACTCCCTGCCTTTCTCTGCAAGCTGTTTTCCCTCCTGTTATAGGCTGAATTGTGGCCCTCAGTGCACATTTTGAAGCCCTAACCCCCCTTATCATAGAATGTGACTGTATTTGTAGATAAGGCCTTTAAAGAAGTAATTGAGGTAATACAAGGTGGGCTCTAATCCAATCTCACTGGTGTCCTTAGGAGATCAGGACACAGACACACACAGAGGAAAGACCCTGTGAGGACACAGGGAGCAGATGGCCAGCTATAAGCCAAGAAGAGAGGTCTCAGAAGAAACCAACTTTACCAACACCTTTTTTTTTTTTTTTTTTTTTTTTTTGGAATCAAGTCTCACTCCGTCTTCCAGGTTGTAGTGCAGTGGTTTGATCTTAGCTCACTGCAACCTCCGCTTCCCAGGTTCAAGCAACTCACCTGCCCCAGCCTTCCCAGGTTCAAGCAATTCACCTGCCCCAGCCTTCCAAGTAGCTGGGATTACAGGTGAGTGCCACCATGCCAGGCTAATTTTTATATTTTTAGAACAGATGGGGTTTCCCTATGTTGGTCAGACTGGTCTTGAACTCCTGACCTGACTCCTTGATCTTGGACTTCCAGCCCCCAGAACTGTGAGGAAGAAATTCTGTGGTTTAAGCCACGTGACCTGTGATATTTGTTATGGCAGCCTGAGCTGACTAATACACCTCATTTGGACCTGGAATATTTAATCTGCCTGGGCATCTTGTGGTCAGGTGAACATGACTTGGAAAATGAGGCTGGCTGTGGATGGGATGAATTTAAGGAAAGGGAGGGAGGGTGTCTGGAGGCCAGAGTAGACTGGAGCTGATGATCCTTGGCTTGTGAAACTCTAAAGTGTAATTTCTCCCTGTGTGACCTAACAGGTAACCAATGTTTCCAGGGGCAGGGGATGGGCTTGGGAGTTAAGTTTTGGGGGCATAATTCTGTTCTCTGTCAGAAAAGCTGACACCTCCATCTCCTCCATCTCCTCCTGCCCCTCCTATAAGTTGGAATTCTCTAACTCCACCATTAGAACCTTCTACAGCTTAAGGCCATGTATACTAAATCTGTAGGACCATCAGAATCATCTTGGGGTATTCTATAGATGGTCTGCGTCTGGGCTCAGTCTCACTGAAACGGAACATCAGAGGTATAGGAAGAGGTTTCCAGAACAGGTGGTGATGTGCCCCCAGATTTGGAAAGTAGTGGGCTTTGGGGAGTGGTGGTTATATTGTGGTGGTGTTGGTGGAGTTAGTAACTCTGTGCTGCTTGTTCCCCAAGAGTTAACAGGTAGAAGTGGATGGGTGATGCGGGGATCCTTTAAATGACCAGGGAAGGGGCTCGGGGTTAGGTCTTGCTAGCTGCCTGGTCTCCCCTACAGCCATGCTCATCCTCATCTCTGAAGATTCATAAAGTCGTGAAGAGCCTCTTGAGTTCTGAGGAAAGCCGTGTAAAGTCCTAGGTGCTCGTTTTAGAAACTAAGCCCTTAAATCTGAGACCTCTGGGCCTTGGCTGACCAGAGAAGGCTGTGCTGGGTGCTGGGTGCTGGATGCTAGGTGCCGGGTGTGCCATTTCTGCCCAGAGTGCTTCCAGGATGTAAGGAAGCAAAGGGACTCTGACCACCTCCCCATCTGTGTAGTGGATGCCTGGGTGAGGAGGTCATTGACAAGTCAATGGTGAGGCAGAGGAAGTGGCATGTTTGTGGCAGTCCACCTTGGTGGTGCTCAGTTCGTTACTTGCTGCCCCCTGCCTCAGTTTCCTCTGCTGTCACCTGGGGATATGGACAGTTCTTTCCTTGTAAAGACCTTGCCACGAGTCCATACAAAAATGCAGGTGAAACCCTTAGCAGAGTTTCTGGCTCAGAGTAAGCATTTGACAATGATGAAGATGATGACGATGATGGTAGCAATGGTTGGGCTTTTGTTTAAGTGTCCCAGGAGAGACACTTATCATGCTTCACCACTGCCCTGAACACAAGAGCCTTCCAAAAGATTATGCTCTCTTCTTGAATATTTCCGCAGCCCAGGAGAAATGTACTCTGTGCCGCCTGTGGTGCACCCCCCACCGCCGACAGAACCCTACCCTATCATCAGCCCAGTTTTGAGGGAACCGGTCCATGATCCAGTCTCTTGTCTGATTCTTCCCTAGAGAATCTGGACTAGGGGGACAGAAAGGAAGAACCAAGGCCCGCCCTCACCACGACTCTGATAATGGATAGAACATCTGGCGAGCTGCAGGTGCCTCCTTGGTCTATCTTATGCCTACTTGATAATAGATGATCTAATCTGTCTCTCCATAGCACTTCCTTCTCTGTGCAGGTGACAGAGATGGAGTGATCCCATCCTTCACCTGGAGGAAACACAGCTTCCCAGGGAATGCGCTCTGCATTGCAAGGAGTGTGCTCTGCATTGCAGCAGGCCAGGGGTGGCATCCTGGGAGGCTTACCATGCTTGCTGCTTACAGGCACCGCTGTGTGCAGCTGTGTCACAGGCTGGACCACCCGCCAAGGGCAGGGCACCTCTAGGCAAACCAGGAGAAATCAGAAGCTTTATCTAGGTTCACAAACAGCCTGGCTGCTTCTCAGCCCTACTATATCCCAGTAGCATTTCTTATAGAAAGGAAAACCCTTAGTCTTCCTCCCCCTCCTTTAAAATTGCAGTATGTTGAAGTATTTCAGGCATGCAAAAAACTCATAGAGAATATTTCATAAACATTAACATACCCACCACTCAGCTTAAGAATCAAAGCATTGCAAACAGAGTTGAAGCCTTTTCACCTTGCAATTCCCTTCCTTCTCTCCCTCAGTGGTAACTGCTGTCATAAATTTTCCCATATATAACTTTGAGCTTGATTGCATTTGTGTGTGTCCATGTGCTTACACCTTTAGAGAATAAATGTGGTCCTACTGTTGGTTGTCTCTGGCAGCTTTTTCGTTTCCTTTTTTTTTTCATTATTGATTTGATAGCTCTCCGTGTTGTTGTCACAAGTTCTGGGGTTCCAGTTTGGTTTAACTTCCAGCCAAACTGTGACAGCATCTTGATCTCCCTTTATTTATCCATTTTCCTGTTAATTGGTATGTGATATCTTTCCAAATCTAATACATATAATCTTGTTAGATTTCATACACTTTAGCAATGAATATTCTTCCATGTGACTCCTTATGCAAATATGCAAAAATTCCTATCTATGTAGGTGGGTGAGAAAATGCTGGGTCTAAATGTCAGGAAGTACCGAGTAAGGGGCACCAAGTGAGAAAAACGGTGTGGACACACTTTGGAGGGGATGGTAGCAAAAGCCTCTATGGGGAGTGGTTGAGGTGGAGAGGGTGAGAAGGGGCAGCTGTGGGAGGGATGAGGGGGGAAGCTTCCAGGCAGAGTGAAGGGATGAGCCAAGGCCCTAAGATGGGAAACAACAGACTCATTGGGGTCTCAGATGGAAGGCCCACATGGTTGGGCCACTGTAAGTGAGAGGAAATGGAGAGATGGGCAGGGTCAGGTGACAAGGGACTGCTGTGATTTTCTGGGTAACTTCCCAGAGCTCAGTGTTTGTTCCCGCTGTTGTTCATCTCTGAATGTTCACATCCTGCCCCTCCTTGTCTATGCCTAAGCTGTGCCTACCACTTGAAAAGCACTCTCTACAACAATCTTTCGCTCATGGCTAAGTGCATCCTTCAGATGTTCTGTTGCCTCCTGGATCCCCTCCACCACCTCTAGGAGAAAGGATCTCTCTCAAGACCTGTAGCATTTAGCCGCCTCACATCCAGGCTGCTTGCTCTGCCTCTTCTCAGCTTCGTTTTAGTCATGACTCCTACTTGAAGGGGAGCATCTTGAGTGTGAGGAGTATGTCCCTTTATCCTCATGTTCACTCTTCCCCTTTCCTGTGTAGTTCCCAGGCCCAGCAGGTCTGTATGTTTTAAATATCTTCTCCAGATAGAGCAGCCTGTGCAAAGGCCTGAGGCTGGAGAGAGAGAGATCATAGAAACATCTGAACAACTAGAAGAAATATGCAATAGCAAGGAGGAGAAGATCAGATCATGGAGGCCTTGGAGACCATGGAAAATATGTAGTTTTTTTCTGAAGCATCAAGAAGACACTGGAAGGTTTTAAATTGCAAACCACAATTTATTAAGTTATTAATAACTGGAATTGGCATCTTAGTGATATTTGACTCTCAATTGGTCCATGCTTGAGCTCACCAAAGGAATAGATCTCTAACAGTGGAAATTACAGTTCTGATAGTGAAGGTATTACAAAGGTGGGTCATCCAGGAGTACCCCTGGAAACACATCATGGGTATGGTTAAGGCCAGCCTTGCCTCAACCCAAGGACAATTATCTGAGATGCATGGATATGGCTAATTCTTCGACTGCCTTTGTCAAAATAATGTTCTTGTTAGTGAATTGGGTGAAATAAATATCCCTCTTGGCCTCATTGTTATGGATGTCACCTTCCTGGCTTGAGTACCAGTTTGTTTTACATTGCCATCAGCACTTTCTGCAAACTGTTTTGAGTTGGGAGAAATTAACCCTCAATGACCTGAGCTCATGAAGTTTACAAATATTGCCTGGCAAATTAAGGGGTTTGCAGAGGATATGAGTACAGTTTACGGTTCCTCAAAAAACTGCTTGATGACTCTCACAATAGCCCATGGCAAGTCAACAGAGGTATAACAATAAAAATTAAACAAAAAAGTAACTTTCACTGGTCATCAGTGGCGACCTGCCAGCTTCTAATTTATGTGTAGCCTGTCATTTAATTGTCCAACAATGAAGTGAGGAGGTTGGTTTTTCTTACTTTTCTGATGAAAAAAACTGAGTTTCAGAGAGGGTCACACGACTAGGAAGTAGCCACGCAGGAGCTAGAGCACCACCAGCCAATGAACATGCTTACTATGATACTTTCCATGTCTCCAGGGGGCCTCTTCAGCTTTGGAAGTTCCTCTTTGGGTAGAGTGGAGCCATCCACACAAATTTCCTGGTGTGTTAGTTTCCTAAAGCCGTGGTAACAAATTTCTACACACTTGGTTGCCTAAAATAATGAAAATTTATTCTCTTATATTTCTGGAGGCCAGAGGCCTTGAGTCAGTTTTACTAGATCAAAATTAAGGTATCCATAGGGCCATAGTCCATCCAGAGACTCTAGAGAGAATCCGGTGGCTGCAAGCAAGCCTTGGCTTGTGGCTGCATCACTCTGAGCTCTGTCTTCTTCTTTTGTTTATGTCAAATCTCCCTACACTTTTCTCTTATAAGGACACTTGTGATTGCATTTGAGGCTCACCCAAATAATCCAGCATAAACTCCCTAATGCAATAAAATCTAAGATAACTGCTTTTTCCAAATAAGGTAATATTTACAGTTTCCAGGATCAGGATCAGATATTTCCAGGAATCATTATCCAGGCTGTAATGCCTGGTTCTGTGCCTGAATTGGCTCCCCTCATCCAACAACCCCATGAGCAGCCAGAATCGGAACAGGGAACATCCTCTGTCCCTCAGCTTCCCTTTTGGCCAACCAGGGCATAACCAGGCTAAGGACCTGGGTAAGCATTTCTCCTCAACATGACATAATGTTTGTCTGAAGGTAATTCTGCCTCTAAATTATTTGCAAATGCTTCTCACATTTCTCCCCCTCTTTTTAGGATTCAGAGCCAATTTGTAATAAGCAAGAGCAGTTTGACCCAGATTAAAAGATACAATTAGTCTGTCTGCTTGGTAAACCTAAAAAAGTACCACTTACAACAAGTTATTGTGTTTTTGACAAAGGGAGATGTCCTGGCAGAACAATAAAGCCCCTACCACTGATAAAAGCCTTGTAATTTACTCAAAACACTCAAGTGGGAAGAGAGAGCAGCCCCTTGGAACCTGGGATCTCAGCCTGTCCTGCTCTTATGGGAAGTGGCCCTCAGAAGAGTGGACTCCATTACTGCCCAGAAGAGAAGAGATTGCCAAGTGAGGGCTGGGAGCCCGCTCCTCCACCTTTCCCTTAGAGCTGCTGAAGGTTGCTTTCCTGGAAATGGAAGCTCTGTGGGACCAAGTATGTGAGGCCACTCTGGATTATAGATGAAAGTCCCACTGGCTCAGGTGGCCAGCTAGCTGGCCTGACCAGCCAAGAATGAGGCCATCTTGGATCATGAGCGCCAGCTAGTCAGTTGTCAGGTTGTGTCTGTCCCACTGGGGACATGGGCAAACTCTAGGGGCTGGGTACTGATGAGTCTCCCTCCTTCTTGGCCTCATCTTCCTTTCATTGATCCTGACCTTGGCCTCAGCCCTAGAGGTTGCAGATCCCTGGAAGCCCCCCACAGCTGCTGTGCATTGGGCCCTCGCTTTGGGCCAGTGTTAATGGGAGTTCCTTATGTGGATCACCCCATTTAAGTCTTACAACAAGCGTGGGGCAGGAACTCTTGTTATGCTAATTTTATAGATTAAGAAAGGGGGTTGTTATGAGTTTAACTGTGTCCCTCTCAAATTTATATGTTGGCCTCCTAGCCTCCAGTATCTCAGAATGTGACCTTATCTGGAGGCAGGATCTTTACAGAGGCATTGAGTTTGAAGTGAGGTCATTAGGGTGGGCTGTAATCCGGTAAGACTGAAGTCCTGTTGAAGAGGGGAAATGTGGAAGCAGACACACACCCAGGGAGAACACCATGTGATGATGAAGGAGGCGGGGTGATGCTTCTCCAAGCCAAGGAGAGTCAAAGATGACCAGTCAGCCCTGGGAAGCTGGAGTAGGGATTGGGAGCAGCTCCTCCCTCTAGCCCTCAGAAGGAACCAAGCCTACCAATACCAGTCTTGGACTTCTTGCCTCTGGAGCTGTGAGGCAAAAATATTTATGTTTTTTAAGCCACTCTAAGTTTGCAGTCTTTCGTTCTGGAAGCCCTAGGGAACTAGTGCATGGGGCCAAGAAGGTAACTTCCTGGAGCAGGCATGGGCACCTGGCTAACCTACGGTTGTTCCCATTACTTTTTCCACTTGTTGTCTTCCACTATGAGGACTGGAGAAGCAAAATATCTGTTTTCCCCATTCTTTTAATCTGGCCAATGAGACCTAGGCTTGTTGGAAGTTTCTGGGAAAGGTTTTGCTCTCCTGATAAAAAGAGACAAACAAGACATGTCCCACTGCCTTTGCCCTGGCCCAAACCCCTCTTCATTCCTCATCCACTGACAGATGCAATGCCTAGCACTTCAGGGGCCAGCTTGCAAAATGAAAAGGCCCAAAGAGTCTCAGGGTTGGTGACCCTTTGGTGGTTGAGCCACCAAAGCTGGACTTCTTGCAAATATGAAAAACAAACCCTGATTTGTTTATGTCACTGCAGTTCCATTTTAATACTATGTACTGTGCAGTGCATTACCAGTTGCTCTAATATTCCAGGCTAACAAGCTTGTGAGTGACAGGGCTCTGGTTAGACCCAGTTCTCTCTCACTTCTGTGCCTACTGCACAGTGCTGACTATGGACAGAGCCTGTATTAGTTCATTCTTACACTGTTATAAAAAGAGCCTGTATTAGTGCAATTCTCACACTGCTATAAAGAAATACCAGCCAGGCATGGTGGCTCATGCTTGTAATCCCAGCACTTTGGAATGCCGAGGTGGGCGGATCATGAGGTCAAGAGATTGAGACCATCCTGGCCAACATGGTGAAACCCTGTCTCTACTAAAAATACAAAAAATTAGCTGGGTGTGGTGGTATTCCCAGCTACTTGGGAGGCTGAGGCAGGAGAATTGCTTGAAATCGGAAAATGGAAGTTGCAGTGAGCTGAGATCGCCCCACTGCCTTACAGCCTGGGTGACAGTGTGAGACCCCGTCTCAAAAAAAAAAAGAAATACCCGAGGCTGGGTAATTTATAAACAAAGGAGGTTTAATTGACTTACAGTTCCACATGGCTGGGGAGGCCTCAGGATACTTACAATCATTGCAGATGGGGAAGCAGTCACCTTCTTCATGAGGCAGCAGGAAAGAGAAGAGTGAACGAAGGAGGAGCTTTCCAAACACTTATAAAACCATCAGATCTCATGAGAACTCACTCACTATCATGAGAATAGCATGGGGAAAACTGCCCCCATGTTCCAGTTACCTCCCTCCCTTGACACGTGGGGATTATAGTTCCAGAAGAGATTGGGTTGGGGACACAGAGCCAAACCATATCAGATCCAGGCCACACTTCCTAGAACCAAGTGGCTTCTTCATCTCTGTCACTCTGAGGCACCCAGGAAAGAGGCGAGGGCTATAGCAGTTTCCCAACTCTGTAAACACAGAAGAGGAGACAGAAACCACAAGAACACAGTGAATGAAGCAGAGCATTGTTGAGAGAGCTGCAAGATGCCTCACGGGGCCCCATTCGTTCTCATCCAGCTTGGCTGTCATGCTCAGGAGTGAGTGGCCTTGACTTTTAGCTCTTTGGGGGCTGTGCTGGGAGGGGACCAGAGCTTTCTGGCGGAGAGACATTCAGGGCAGGGCAGCCCAGAAGGAGTATCTGCGCAGTGGAGGCTGGACTCAGTCTGGGCTTTACCTTTTTCTTGCCTCTGCCTCCTCAACTTCCGATACTCCTTCTGCTTCTGTGTCTTCTGTGTTCTCCACAGTGCCAAGCACAGAGTCTTCCATACAGCAGTAAATACTCAATAAATGTTTGCATAAAACTTATAAAAATGGGGAGCCTGCTTGACTCATGATGACTCTGACTCTGTTCTTCCTAGAACGGATACTGCTGTTTTTGGACAGAAGGAGAGGACCAAATTTTGGCTGGACTATGCAGCTGGATTTTACCCAGTGACCACAATAATTGGTTCAAGAAAAGACATATGACTTCAACTGAGCCAATAGGAAGTCTTCCCTGGGATTTAAAAAACTTGAGCTGAGAAGGATGCATGCTCTTCTCTGATCATGAGGCTTTAAGAATGTGAGGCCACAGCTGCTAGAGTCCATGCCACGTGGAGTATAAAGAAAGATCCCCAGCAGTATGATGTGCTCCAGTCTCACTCACTCAGCTGTCAGGCCATGTCTGTCCCACTGCGGACATGGACAAACTCTAGGGGCTAGGTACTGATGGGCCTCACTGAAGCCATTCCCTAGACACAACTGGATTACAATGATAACAGTGATCGTAATACTCATTTTTATTTATGGAGCATTTTGCGTCAGTCTGTGCTCAAGATGCTCTCATTCTGGAGCTAAAGCTGAGCTCTGCCTTCTCTAGGCTCTCAGGTCACCAGATTTGCCCTTGTTTTATGGCAATTACCACATTCTGTGCTGAATTGTTCATTCACAATCATTTACTGGAACTTACCATGTGGAAGCCACTGTACTTGGCACTGGAGAGGAATATGGAAATCTATAACATGGTTTCATATTAGATTAGGGCAAGGATGTTCATGACTGCTGTTAGTCAGGCAAGCTTATGCTGAAACTGTCTGAAACAAACAACCTGAAATTGTTAGGGGGTTGTAACCACTAAGGTTTATTTCTTGCTCATGTTTTGCTCCCATTGGGAGAAGCTGAGGACTCTGCTCCCCAGGGCCTGTATTCCAGGACCCTGGCTAACGATGCAGCAGTGTGTGTCAGCAGGAAAAGAAAGCATGGCACACTGAAGCTTGAATCCTCTGCCTGGAAATGACCAACACTCATGCTCACATTTCATTGGCTAAAACCAGTCACATGGCCATGCCTGAGCTCGATACCAAATCTTTGTGAGCAGAATATTATCTACTATGCTTTCTTCTCTTGACAGCTGGGCTGCATCTTATCACTGTAACCTTCCCAGGGGCCACCCTTGTGCTTTGTACCTGATGAGTACTATGTTAGTTTCTTCTTGCATTGCTAAAAAGGAACGCCTGAGGCTGGGTAATTTATAAAGAAAAGTGGTTTATTTGGGCTCACAGTTCTGCATCCTGTACAGGAAGCATGGTGCTGGCATCTACTTCTGGGGAGGCCTCAGAAAGTTTCCAATCATAGTGAAAGGCAAAGGGAGAGCCAGAGTATCACAGGGTGAGAGGAGGAGCCAGACAGACAGAGAGAGGGAGGGAGGTGTGACACTCTTTTAAACAACCAGGCCTTGTGTGAACTCAGAGCCAGAACTCACTCATTATCTGAGGACAGCACCCAAATTCATGAGGGATTCACTCCCATGACCCAAACACCTTGCATGAGACCCATTTTCAACACTGGAGATTACATTTGAATGTGAGATCTGGACAAAACATCCAAACCACATCAAGCACTCAAGGATTACGTGCACTCTTTCCTTTGTACCATTTATCACAATTATAATAAACACTCAGGCCACTGTATGTTTAATGTCTGTCTCACCCACTGGACTATAAATGGCCTCGGGAAGGTCAATGTCTGTCTGCTCTTAAAGTAATTCAACCGTATTTAAATAAATTACTGCTTAATTGCTATAACCAGCACTTAGTATCAGATGCATACTAATACCAATAAATCCTTGTTCACAAATATATGAATAAATAAGGAAAAAGCCCATGAAGGAATTGACGCCTGCTTCATTCATTTGCTATTACAGCTGTGGCATATGTCAAGTCCTGTTTCAGGTTCAGAGATGGAGAAGTGAATTGCACCCCATTGTCCCACCCTTTTGGTGCTGGTGGCTTGCTCAGGATTAAATCCAGCCTGCACCTCATGTAACCAAATGAAATTGCCAATAATGAGCTGCTTTTGACCAATAAAAATGGCAATTTTATGTGGTCCATCCCAATCTGAAACAGATGAGAGCTCTGTTTGAAGCTGGGAGCCCACCTATCAGTCAGTGTTTCCCTGTCCTCACAGTGTCCTCCTGGCCCCCAGTGCACATTCACAGAATTCTAGAATACAAGAATCTTTGGACAAAATATCCTCCAAGCCCTGAAATTCTCTATCCCTGAACCAAACTCTCATGTAGGACTGTCAGGCACCGTAATACGTGGAGTCGAGCATCTGATGGCAAGTCCCCTTCCCCCAAAGCTGACTTTGGCACCTGATGCATCTGGGAGCCCCAAAGGGGGTCCCAGGCCCCAGGGCCTGCACCGGCTGCTGCACGCAGTGTCTTCTACGGGGCCTGTGCCTGTGGCATTGATCCCTCTGCTAACTAGATGAGAAATTGCAGCAGTCTTTCCTTGCATGGCTTTTCCATGCATCTCTGTCAATGCCGGTTTACATTCTGGGATTGAACTAATTTGTTTCCGTTTGCTCCTGGCTGCAGGCTTCAGGCAGCTCAGCTTTGTTGTCCTGGGTTTGCAACTTGCCAAACTCCCTCCTCTGGCCTTTCCCCTCCCCAGCTAACCACATCTGAGGGCAAAAAGGATTAGCAAGCTCAGTGTGATGTGATTCTGGCACTCGCAACCTGGATTCTTCTGCTACCGCAGAGGGCTGGGGGTGGGGAGAGTGATGACTTAGTTGCTGCATGGAAGAAAGAGGTGGGGAAAATGAACCTTTAGGGCCCAGCTTGGGTGCTGCCCAGCTGGGAACATCCCCACTCTGACAGCTAGCAAATAAAACTGCCCACAGTGGTGATGCTGATTTCAGCTAATGTTTTCAAGAATTAGGCACCAGTTCTGTGATAATTCCTTTTCATGCATTTCAGACCGTCCTTTCCGCAATCTCTCTCAATGACAAGACTGTTATTTTGCCCATTTTGTGGATGAAAAAACCAGAACCCCAAAAGGGAAATAATTCATCCAAGATCACTTATTAGGACTCAAGCTTTAATACCTGGTGTGTGTGACTCAAGAATTCACATCCTTACAACTGCTCCATATCCACTCACCCCCTAAATCTTGATGCATACAGGTATCTCCTGAACAAAACGCATCTTCCCTGAGCCTGAAAATGGTGGAGATGAGGTGTGGATTTCTGAAAACTGGAGCAGAAAGACACCTTTTTGGGATTCAGAGATGGCATTTGAGAGATTTGCATTCCTCCAGCTGTCCTCCTATGGCATGTTTTCATTTTAAAGTGGCAAATGAGGAAGATGCTTCCTCAGGGCTTCCCAAAGACCTGGATATTGGCCGACAAGAGGGCCAATTTTCTCATTGACATTCTTCTCCTTAATAGAGTAAGTCATTTCAGCTGCAAAAATATTTATTTTTAACCCCGCATGGGACTGTCTACAAAGTATTTTCAAGTTGAATATAAAAGAGTCAAACCTGTAACTATTTTATTTTTTATTTTTATTTTTTCAGAATTGGCCTGTAAAACATCTGCTTAATATTTTCTAAAGTTGAATCTAGGCAGACTCTACAACCCAACAATTCCACTCCTGGTGTTACAGTGTAGGGTCTTGACTACAAGTCATCCAAATTCTTGGGGTTTTGAACAAAAAGTTGGAGAACACACAATGAAAGCAATTAAAGAATGAAGCAATGAAAGCACAGATTTATGTAACAAAAGTACACTCCACAGAGTGGGAGTTGGCTTGAGCAAGCAGCTCAAGAGCACTGGTTACAGAATTTTCTGGGGTTTAAATAACCTCCAGAGGTTTCCATTGGTTACTTGGTTACACCCTATGTAAATAAGACTTGGCCTGTAACAAGTCTGATAGGTTGCAGCAGGCAACCAATCAGAGGGGGAAGTGAAGTTACAAATTTACACATGAAGACTTGGCCCCAGCCGCTGTAGGGGACCAATCATAGGTACTTTCCATTTTTCATCTGCAAGGCAGTGCAAAGGGAGTAGCCCCTGATTCTTTTGTTACTTGGGTGTAGAGAGGTGGGATTTTCCTCTGGATTCAGTTCCAGGAAGTTAGTGCAAATCAACCTCAGGTTCTCTGTCTCCAGAGTCTATTCTGCCTCACTGGGTAAATACCAAATAGAAATGAGCATGTGTTCATTTAAGAGTGACATTCAGAGCAGTGCTTACAGCTACAAGCCAGAAACTACGCACATGCCCTGGGCTGGGAAGGGAATTATGGTAGAGTCACATGATGGACTACTGCACCACAGTGAGAGGGAACAATCTTCAGACCAATCCAGGGACACGGAAGGATCTCACACCCACTGTGTGAACTGAGCAGCAAGAGTCAGACACAGTTACATCCTGTATGATTTGATGCTTATGATATTTAAAAACAGGCTAACCCTAACCCTCTACTCACTAATGCTTTCTGTTTGTTTATTTGAGACATGTTTTTGCTCTGTTGCCTAGGCCGAAGTGCTCACTGCAACCTCTGCCCCACAAGCTCAGGTGAACCTGCCACCTCAGCCTTCCAAGTAGCCAGGACTACAGGTGTGCATCACCGAGCCCAGATAATGTTTTTATTTTTAGCAGCAATGAAGTTTCGCCATGTTGCCGAGGCTACTAATGCGTTTTTAATTGTCTTTCTCTTCCCTGCCTTGCCTCCCCATCTCTCTTCTTCACCTGTGCTTCCTAGAACGACCTCCCAGGTAATGTCCCTGCACCAGCTCTTGTCTCAGAGTCTGCTTGCCGCGCCTCAGGAACTGAGACAGTGCATAATTTATGTCTCTGTTACGTCAGTGATTCATTGTTTGGCTCCATCTAGCACCTCCATAAGCCCAGGGACATTGTCTTGTTCACTGATGTGTCCAAAGTGCCTGGAACAGTGCCAGGCAGATTATTGACACTCAATAAGTACTTCTTAGATGTTGAAGAAAATATGCGGACACAGCCAGGAGGCTAAGATCTAGAAAGCATCAAGCTGCCCAGAAGCTGTTTCACTCAGATAAAAGGGAACATTACACACACACACACACACACACACACACGCACGCACACACACACACTGATCTCACAATAACTCTTACAGTAGTTATTGTCTTAACAACATAGATAGGGTAAATGCTTAGTTCCTCACTATGTTGTAGCTTAGTAGAGGCAGAGCATGTCTGTCTTATTTCTGCTGTAGCCCCAGGGCTTAGCACCTAGTCAGGCCATAGTAGGGGCTCAACAGATATTTGCTGAGTAAATAAATGAGTAAGTTCAAGCATCCTGCCTACAGCCACAGGTGGGAAGTGTTGGAGCTTAGATTTGCACCGAGTTTAGTTTGAGTTCAAAACCCAGGTTCTCTGGCTATTCCAGGCTGCTGCTTCAGTGCGGAGACACACAGACCCTTTAACTGCTGTCCTCCTCCCCACTGACTTTCTCACGAGCTATTCAGACTAAAATACCTGTTATTTTAACATACAAAAGAAAAGTCTTCAATGACTGGATTTTATAAAGAACACTTTATAAAGGTTTATATATATTAGATAGATGATAGATAGATAGATAGATGTAATGTTATCTAAGCTTTTATAAAGAAAACATTATAAAGACAACTCCTTGGTGCAGGGTGGGCCCAGTCAGAATGTGGCCAAAGGGTGGATTCCATGACTCTCTTGCCCTTGGTCTTTAAACTCCTAATGGGTATCAGTGAAACTCACCGAACTTTTGGCCCAGATCAACAAACAAAGAAAATGGTGCCTAGCTAGGTAATCTATGATCCGGCTTTGCATTCTGGTTTAAATCCACAGACTTAAACAAATGGGACTTATGAGGGATGGGCAGGCTGGGCATGGTGGCTAACACCTGTAATCCCAGCACTTTGGCAAACGGATCACCTGAGGTCAGACAGACCAGCCTGGCCAACATGGTGAAACCCTGTCCCTACTAAAAAAAAAAAAAAAAAAAATACCTGGGCATGGTCGTGGGTTCATGCAATCTCAGCTACTTGAGAGTCTAAGGCAGGAGAAATGCTTGAACCCAGGAGGTGGACATTGCAGTGAGCTGAGACTGAACTACTACACCCTAGCCTGGGTGACAGAGTGAGACTCCATCTAAGAAAAAAAAAAGGATGGACAGAGGGCAGCGAAGGGGATCTCACTGGCCAGAGACATCTTTCTAGTGCTCTATGCTGACTTGACTCCATTCAAAACTCCCTCAACTATTCAAGGAGTTGCGCAATAACAGATCTGAGTGGGCATTGGCCACTCATAGCTTGTCTTCTCTAGAGTCAATAAATATGCTTGACACAATTGGCTGTGGCCTACAACTGTGACGTCACATAGGTAGGAAAGAGTGTCTTTCCTAGGGCTGTGAGCAGAGCCAGCTAGCTATGGGACTAAGCTGGATGTAGTAGGATGTTGAACAACATCTTCAAGTTATGCTATTGTGTTCAGATCTGGTTTTCTAGGTTTATGTGGTCAGAATAACATCCCTGGGAGCGAGAGACCTCATGGAGGCAATGATAAGTGTTTTGAGGGAACGTGAGATTGGAAGTGGGGGAGACAATTAAAATTAGATCACAAAACAGAAATGCCTAAGAGGAGGGAGCAAGATGTTAAGCAGACGTGCCGGAAAATGAAGGAAGTATGAGTGGGAGGACAGATCTGCCTGAGGGAACCCTGTGAGCAGGTGAGAAGGCCCAAGCTCACGGGGAAGCAGGTGAGGGGGTCCTGAGAACTCCTCCGCTATTGCATATCCTCACTCTTTGTTCACCAGGCGACATTCCCTCCTCACGGGCGATCACTGGATGCTGGCACACCCTCTCTGGTCTGATTTGCTGCAAAGGCCCCTGTCCTGAGATGGGCTCCCTCTGCGTCCTGATTCCCATCAGAATTCCCCATCCCCTCTGCATCTCGCTTGCTGTGTCACTCAGGATCTGCTCCACCGAGGTGACGCTTACACCAACGGATGGCCCAAGGAACTCAAAATCAGCCAAGAAGCCAGAAGAGGCATGGATCAGCCAGCTGCTTTCCTCTGTTGTCCAGTCTAGCTGAATTCAAGATTCCAATTGAGGAAGGGAATTAGAATCGTGGAAGGGAACACCCCATGCTCCTTCCCTCTCTCACTGGTCAGGATGCATCACTGCACTGCACTCCCAATTCGAGACAGACACACAAGGGACTCTATCACCCAAGCCCACACAGCATCTTGAATACACACACATCCTCATGTATTGCACTAGCATCTTCAGCTTCACCCTGCTTTCTGTGCTGGGTGACTCAGCTGTGTCAACTACATCCATGGGTACCTTTGCCTTCTGGCTTCCAGGTTGGTTTGGACAATTAAAAACCAGAAAGACTCAGATGGTTCCTAAAATTCTCCAAATCAGCAGAAGTAAGGTGCCTGGAGTCAGAAGCAATTCTAAAAATCAGAGGACTCTTGAAGGACGCAGACATTCCATAGCCTGACTCATTCTTAGCTAGATTATAAGAGGCAGAGAGACCCTATTAATATCTGCAGTTTTGACCACCCATCAATCTATCTGTGTAGTAAAAGTGGCCAAGGCACACTCAGGATACTTTTTTTTAGGTTTATGTCTATTCATCAGAAACAAAGAAAAATTTATTATATCACATGTAGATGTGCAGGGAACAGCTACGTTATTTATGGAAAATGTGTGTATGTGTGTCTGGGTGGTAATTACCTGGTTGTCTCCTTCCATTACTTCCCTTAGTCACTGGACCATGGACTTCTTTCAACTGGGACAAGGCCATTGTCTATCCCTGCACAGAGCTGTCAGCCAATAGTCATGTGTTCATGAGTAACACCGTTGTCAGCAACAGCTCACTCCTATTTATTAGTTATTAGCCCTCCAGCTAATAACTAGGATAATGGAGAACACAGAGCATTATAATACTTTGGGATATTATAAGAGAAAATTTCTACCAAGAGAGCCTTGGCCATTACTCACCCAAGCCCTTACATTTTTAAGGTTAATTCATGTTCATGGCTGTAGTTTTCCAGACATTTACTGCATTGTCTGACCCAGAAGCAGTTGGAGCTCTGGAAGTAACTATGCAGAAAAAGAGAAAGGTAGCTTTTGTTGAGCTCTACTCTACGCCAAGATTAAAGTTTGGACAATTCGTTTTTTTGTTGTTGTTGTTGTTAACCTTCCTAATGACCCATTCTTGGAATAGGCCTTGGCAGAATTTCCATCTTATAGCAGAGAAACTGAGGTCCAGAGATGTTATGCCACTTGCCTAAGGTCCTCCAAGTTAGGCCAGCACTGGAACACACCAAGGCCACTGGAAATCTCCAGTGCCAGTGGCTGATGACAACAGGAGTCGATGCAAATGTTTAGTGACAGAAATGAGGACAGTTTATCCGGTGATGCAGAGAAATAATTTTCTCCAGCCCAAATTGAAAACTTTGTCAACAACTTAGTAAAATGTGGCTGATGTTTGACTCTTGTTTTAGGGTATTCCAGAGAAATGGAACCAATGCAGAAACTGGCTCACATGATTACAGAGGCTGGGAAGTCCCACAGCCTGCCATCTGCACCACTGGCAAGCTGGAGAAGCAGGAAACTTCGTGGTGCAGTTTGTCCAAGCCCTTAGGCTTCATAAACAAGGGTGGGAGTGGGGAGGGGCAGACAGTGTCTGTTCCCATCTGAGTCTGAAGACTCTGGAACCAGAAGTGCTGACATCTGAGGGCAGGAGAAGATGAGTGTCCCAGCTTAAACAGAGAGCAAACTCACCTTTCTTCTGCTTTTTTGTTCTCTCTGGGCTCTCAGTGAGTTGAGTGCATTAATGAGGACCATCCGCCTTACTCCATCCACCAACCCAAATGTGGGTCTCTTCCAGAAACACCTGCACAGACATTAAGGGATGCCCAGAAATAATGTTTCACCAGCTATCTGGGCATCTCTTAGCCCAGTGAAGTTGGCATAAAATTAATCATCACAGCCCCCAAATCACAGTGAAATAGTGTGAGACCCAGATAAAAATGTGCAGCTAATTAAAACATTTTTTGAATTGCTGATTGCTACAGCCAGTGGAAGCCTTGTGGGTCCCTGGGCTGTATCATTTGCTCCTTCCTCAGCTTCAGGATGAATGGCCAGAAGACATTCTACTGCTTCCTCTCTCCCAGCCTGGCTGGGAAGTGACATTCCCACAGCCCCAAACCAGCTGACCTGGGGACTTACATGACAGCTGTAGCTTGTGAGAACTGAGACGCAGAGGCCCACCCCACCAAGGAAGCCAGGGCCGGGGAGGACGAGCCCAGCACGTTGCCCTCTTCGCTGCTGAGCACTGAGTAGTTGGTTCATATCCAGAGGAGAAGGCCATTGCTCTGCCTAGACTCATGGCCCAGCACAGGCTTTTGGCTCACAACTACCCATGGGTTTTGGTGTGAGTTGGAAGAAGCACTTCAGTGCAGTTCAGGAACTAGTATTTTATAAGGCTAATGGGATTTGTGCAGAATAAATCCAAAGATTTCTAACAACGTAATGTTACAAATTGTTTGTCCATCCCCACACCAAGTTTTCACCTATAGCCAGATGTGTAACATAAGAGATGTGACATTTCTCATCCATATCATGGACCTAGTCAAGCTCGCAGGCTCTGCTTTCACATGCAAAGACCTGTTCCACCTCTGCCCATTTCAGAAGAACTTTAAAAATTGTTGTCTGAAGACATAGATGGTTTTGTTCACCCTTGCCATGGAGATTTATCTGGGTGGACCAAGATAAATTCTACTACTCAATGCTGTCATACTATTCCAGCCCATCAAGACAGTTCTCATAAGGAGAGAGGCTGGGAGCAACTCACTGACGCAGTTGGGTCTTAGCTAAATCAGAACTCGAACAGCCTTTCTTCTTGCTCTGGGGCTCTTGCGCTCAGAAGAAGGGCAATGCCATGAATAGGAAACAGCACCACATTCTGCAGCTGGCTCATCTCTTCCTGGTGTCTGAGTATAGAGGTTCTTTGGATGCAGACACTTTTCTAAGACCAATAAGCTGCTATAGAAGTCTGGCAAGAAGGCCGTCAACTGGAAGGAGCTAGGATCCTCTACTTGACGGGTGTTCTTTCTCCACTGGTGGTTTTTGAGTAACTGCTGTTGAAGTATTTGCCAGTTATGAAGGAGAATGGAAAATTTCCCTGTTAATTCTTAAGTACTCTGCATATGGGGGCAAAGCTTCCATAAAGCATCCATGAACTAGGATGCCCAGGAATGGCAGCTTTATACAGCCAGATACAGCAAAGACGACTCTTTGGCTAAATGTCTTTCTCTGCAACATGGCTTTGGCCCAATATATGCAAACTTCGCAGAAGACAGACGACGTCAAATACTTATTTGGTGTTCCTCACCTCCCTTACTGTCCATGGTTAAAGGTTGGACAGGTGCACATTTTTGGCACAGCTGTAGTTTGATGCCTACTGTTTCTTGGTTTTTCCTGCTGGGTTAGACCTTCAGTAATCAGGTGTTGGGGTGCTTTTTCTGAGAAAGTCTCCCCTGGGACCAGCCCAGCAGGCATTCCATTTGTAGCCAGATACACTGTCCCCTTGATCTTTCAAAAATCCCTCAGGCTTCTCCTTGAAGGAAACAGGAAGGTGTTTTGCAAGTTTCTAGAACTCTGGCCCAGAAATTAGGAATCAATTTTTTGATTGTATTAGAGATGAAGTTTCCTAAGTAATAGTCCTGAGTATGAGCCTTAACAGACAGGGAGTGAGAGAAGTGGGCTGGGTGTTGTTTATCCTGTTATTCTCTGAGTGTTTCATGGAATCCAAACAAGGACAAGGAAAAAAGGGATTTTTTTTTTTTTTAATGGAAGATGATTTTTCTCCTAGGGTTAATCTAAGTTGGAATTCTTAAGGCAGCACGGACTGCCAAATGCTGTTTTTATGTGGACTGAAATCACTTTGGGATATTTTTCTGCCACACTAGGAAGCTTTAGTTTTTAAAACAATGCTTATGCAGATATGTATTTTTTCTCAATGCTTTTCTTTTAAGAGACAGTCTTCATTGGGTTTTCACCCCCTACCCTTGATCTTGTTAGGATGTCATTTTTGCTGTTCTCCAGGTGAAAGCATTAACCCTGCACAAGTTTGGTAATAAAAGATTGTTGAAGTTTTAAAAAAATTTTTGATAATGCTGTTCCTCTGCTCAAAGCTGTCAATAGCTTTCTATGACATGTGTTAATTTCCTATTGCTGCTGTCACGAAGGACCACAAACTTAGCTTAACACCACACAAATTTACTATCTTACAGTTCTAGAATCAGAAGCCTGACCTGGTCTCACTGTGCTACAAACAAGGTGTTCTCAGGGCCTGATTTCTTTCTACGGTCTCTAGAGGAGAAAACTGTTTCCTTCCTTTTCCAAGCGTTCAATTCCATGGAACAGAAGTAATATCATTTTTTTCAGGCAAACAACTAACTTTCTGAGTTGACAGAACTCAAATATTATCACTATTACATTATGTCATGCATGTCTTTTAAAATACATGATTGGATTTGTTTCTTATTATAAGTGATATTTCCAGCTTCTGGAGGACACCCTCGTCCTTGGCTTTGTCCCATTCCTTCATCTTCAAAGCCATGAAGGTCACTCCTTCCTGATTCATTTTTGTAGTCACATTTTTCTTTGTGACCAAGTCTGAAAAAAATCTCTGCTTTTAAGGACGTAGGTGATTAAATTGGGTGCAACTGTATACTCTTCCCCTGTCAACATCCATGTCACCTTTAATCACATAGTGAAGTCCCTTTGCCACATGCGGTAACATATTCACAGTCACTTTGGGGGCCATTTTCTGCCTACCAGAAATAAAAACAAAAACTCACAAAGCATGACCTTACTGTTTTTAACCTAACTGCACCATCTTTACAGGTTTTGCTTCCAGGCACAGAGTCTACTAGTCTCCATTTGGGTCTTGGGGCAAATGCATACCTACTGTCCGTCTGCCTGACACCTGCCTTTGATCTCCTCCCGCTCCTCCCAAAACCACTTACTTCCAACTCATACTCAAATTTCAGCTGCTGCATACCTTCCTCGGAGATGCCTTCTCTCACGATAGCCATTGAACCGGACTGAACTCCTTGTAAGATCCTAAAACTTACCCATCATCATATTAACCATAATTTGTAATTATTTTTCACACGATATTCCACAAATGGATTAGTAGCACAGTGTAATACTTCTTTTTTGTTAGTTTGTTTTTGATTTTTAAGATTTGTCTGCTATTGAATATTGTAGTGATTCAGAGGCCTGGGTTAAGTTCCTTTCTCTTCTAATTAGTAGTTGCATGATATTAGGAAAGTCATATGATGGCATATTGCCTCAATTTCTTCATCTTTAAAATGTATTTATCATGTTACATTGTGATTAAGCACTCCATAAATATGTACACCTACGATGTACTCACAAAATTAAAAATTAAAAACAATTAAAAAAGAAAGAAAAAGAAAAGACATTGTTTAGAAAATGAAAAAAAGATTAAAAGGGTTCCTATGTGTGGAGTTCTTAGAACAGTGCCTGTCAAATAGTAAGCACTGATACATATGTCATAGATCAAATATATGTTTATAATTTATTTATATATAAATATTTATGTATTTTGTATATTTATATAATATTATAGCTGTGTTCTTACAGCTATAAAATGATATATTATTATACAGTTACATATAATATTAGGGGAATTTTAGAAATATTACCTTATGCCTAGTGCCTGGGGTATGAGAGTTGCTCAGTAGGTCATTGCTGAAGGAAGGAGAGAGGGAGAGAAGAAAGATAGACAGATCTCTGCTCTTTAGCAGCTTTTCTGACATCTCCTTAGTCAATACTATGCAGGCAAAGTAGCCACAGCAGCAGCAGAAGTAACATAACACGTCATTTTTCATGCTTTAAAGACCTATCTCCATAAACACAGTGCAATGATGTTGCTCTTGAACCCATTTGCTTGATAAGCAAAATCTAATTGCTGAGAAATACAGGAGGTGTAAACCTCCTTGGATTGCAGGACGAAATTCTAATAGGTATAAGAATGTTGCCACAAAGCTCACCAATTAATTGTTTGAAAGTGGGTTTGGGTGAAGAAATTAGCACAGAAAAAAGAATATATTGGAAAATAGCTATTCTGAGATAGCTGGAGACACAAAAGCAGCTCACCAGAGCAGACATTCTGCTCCTTGATAAAGCTAACAAAACAGCGGACCTTATTGATGTAGCTGTTTCCCGCAGCAGAAGCATCACAAAAATCTGTCCAGACAAAACAAACAAGTATGCAGCCCTGGCAGAAGAGCTGACGTTGAGTGTGGAAACTGAGGAACATCAAAGTCGAGGCAGCTATCATCTTGGCAAGAGGGATGTTGTTCTCTGCACAAGCTGCACATCTGGTGGGTGAGGGGCTCAGTTCAGAGTTGTATGGGAGATAGTGTTTGCTTTTACCTGCCCTGCATTCACTGTCCATTTTGGCAAAAGCGCCCTCTTTTCTCCTGGGGCGCCAACACTCTACTATTCACAATCAGCACGGGAGCAGGGGAAACTGACCCTACCCAGGGCTATAGGAACTAGCCATGACAGAGGGCTGGCTTATGAAAATGCTACATCTCCTTGGCCACAGCCATTGGTCCAGAAATGAGGATGTGGCACAGCTGGGGCCAACGAGGCTGTTTCCCTTGAAATTTAATGGAAACTAATAAGGAAGAGAAACTCTATCTAGAAGGTTTTTAAACTTGTAGGTGTAATTCTGAGATCCCCAAGGCCATCTTTATCATCCCTTGGGGAAATCTTGGCAGAAAAACAAAGCCAATAAGGAGAAAAGAGAAGTCTGGAGGTGGAGAAAGGGACCTGGAGCCATGATATCCACTGGATCTTCCAGGAACATGAGCAAATCATTCATACCTCTTGGGGAGGATGTGCCAAGCACAGCCTGCACAGTACTGACAGACTCAGGAAGTCCCCAAGCACAGGTGACCTCCAAGTGGTCCCCGTAACTCAAGAGCTTTGGCCCAGGAACCAAGACTTCCCCCTAGTCCTCCAGGCATCCCTTGTGACCTCCAGTCTCACCAAAGTCCTCAAGTCCCAAGCAGAGTTGAGCCTCTCCACCTGTGTTGAAGCCATTCTTTCTACTGGACTGTTTTCCTTCCCCTCCTCCTGCCCTCAGTGAACTGCTCCTCAGTCTTCAAGGTCTTTGGTTGGAAGACTTCCTTCCCGCCCCCAAATGAACTGATCACCTCCTTCTTCTTGTCGTCTCTGAATTCTCACAACATTTATGAGGTAGCTCTGTAAACTCTTTGTTCTCATCTGTCTCCCTACTGGACAGTGAGCTCTTCGAGGGCAGGTATTATGTCTGGTTGATCTCTAATCCCCAGCCAGCTTGCTCAAGGCCCAGCCCAGCAGTCAGAGATCCTGTGGATAGATAATGAGGAACAGATGAAGTTCTGTGAGCCCAACCAGACTGGTAGTCTTGAAAAGCTCTGTTTGGGGGGTTAGATTTTATCTTGAGAGCAACAGGGAGACTTTGAGGGGTTTAAGTAGAGGAGAAGCAGGACCTTGCTTGGGGTGAGACTCTCTGGCATGTTGACATGGCTTCCTACTTTGCCCCCACAAGAAAGCCCCATACCTGAGTTCCATTGGCAGTTTTAGTTCTGATGTTCTGAGGTTTCTCCTTAGGCTGTGCTGGTCCTTCCACTGGGTCTCCATGTCACACCTGTGCTTTATATTGCATGCTGGGACCGCCTGCTGTGGCATCTTGACTCTTGCTGTTTATGGGATGTTTACCCGGAAAATATCCCGAGAATACCTCCACCCTTTGACTCTGTGCTTTGCCACATTGCTTCCTCTTATTGGCTGGAGTAGCTAGGCTGCTGGACTCCTGTGGATTCTAAGCTCAGAGCTCCTGTTGCAAAGCAGATTTGGGACAGAACTGTGCTCACTGGCAATTTTAAGACCTTGTTGCCACCTGTTCTCACAAGGCCAAGCCCAGAGAGGGAACAAGGAAGTCATGGGGCCAATGACTCAGTTCTCCTAAGGACACAAACTTCTCAGAGTCACTCACATACAATGGTCTGTCCGTCTTCAGTTGGTGAAAAACCAGCAGAGATCAAGCAAAAAAATGAAGTTTTCTAATGCCTGGCGTTTAGAGATCAGTAGACATGTTACCTGGATGATGGAATGGGTTTGTCCCTTATCCTACACATTGGCCCTTTTGCAGCCATAGCAAAAGGATACTGGCAAAAGTTTAATTTCATGAAACAGAAGTGATGACATTTTTCAGGTAAACCTCTAATTTTCCAAGGTGACATAATTCAAATTTATACCTAACTACCATAGTAGGTCACATATGCTCTTTTAAGCACATATTTAGATTTGTTTTATTATAGTTGGTTGTATTATAAGGTTGACAATGGTACCACATAGTACTTTGATATGAGAGAAAGGCGAATTGATGCAATTTGATAAGTCTTTGTGGGGTACAAAGGACTCCTGCACTCAAGAGTAAAAATAATCCATGAATAGTAATAGTGGTAGGGTATGGGGAAGAAGGAGGATGGGAATTAATTTAAGAGTTCATCTTCTCAAGGGAAAAAAATTATGACCATTTATGTGGGCTGTGCAGGACCCCACCATGAACTGAAGGCAACAGGGACTCTCATTGGTTTGGTTTTCTGTTGAATGTGAATAAAGTACAGGGAGCTTATGCAGACAACTGCAGATCAGGGAAATCTCTTCTGCGATAAAAAGGAAAGTGATTGTCATAAAAATCTGAGATTAAAAAGAATAAAAAGAGGCATAGTTGCCCAAATCTTGGAGAGTTCCTCTATTAGGTTTCAGAAAGAAATTAAACAGAATGCAAAAAAAATGTTTGTTGTGTTGTCTACAGCCCTTTAGAAAACGCCTAGGAAGAAATAGAAATCTTGAGTTCAAAAACTCAATTGGCTATAGAGACCAGGAAACTGACCTGAAAGAACAAAGCTGGGCCTGGTGGGAACCATAAGAAAGTAGAGAGAACAGGCTTCTCTAAAAGGAGTGGCTAATTCCAGCTCCTGCTCAGGGCTGCCATACATGGATGCCAGATTTTCTGATTTTTAATAGAACAAGAATCTTTACTTTTTATCTTTATTTAAAATATCCTTGATCAGAAAACACATTTTTTAAAAGGAGCCATTAAATAGACCTCAATGGTCTTCACAAAGAGAGAAGATACTGGGAAGTATCTTGGATTTAGTTTCCCCAGAAGTGGACTCCAAGACAAGGATTTGTAATCGCTTGAAAATTTATTTAGAAAGTAATCTCAGGAATTGCTGGCAGGGCAGCAGGGAGAAAAAGCGGGGCAGGGAAGGCATCCACTAAAGCTTGTGCTAAGGAGCAGGGTACCTCTGTGCATGTCAGGGCTCAGTCCCACTAAGGAACTCTGGGAGACCCAGAGGCCATGCCTTCGAGTTGTTCCATTTGAAGGAGGAGGAAGCCGGGACATTTATTCACTGCTCCTTTCCTTCTTTGGTGGAGTGCTGCTCCCAGAGTGTTCACTAGTTGGCATTTCTGTTCAGCTTCATGAGGGCTGAGCATCTCTCATGCATAGTCCCAGGTGCATGAATGGTGGATACTGGGGGGTTACAGATGGCACACTAACCACGTCCTTATATTATGATCTGCTTGAAGACTTGATTGACCAAGCCTGATTGTGTGCCAAAATAATGTGTTTCTACACCTTAGGCATTAGGGGAAGGAACGTTACTTTGAGAACCCCTCTAAATAACAACTTTCTGCTGCACAATGGCCAGTAATGTACTGTGACTCTTTGGTAATCATCCTTGGTGCGATCAGCTGGGGCTATTTCTCCCATGGCATTTTGAACGAGCACTCTGCCTCCAAATGGCATGATTTTCCAGGGCATCAACGTTGCTGGACAGTAACAGACCTGAGCATGGAGTCGAGGGACCTGGCTTTGGCACTAGCTTGCCATGTGATGTCGGACCAGTCCCAACCTGCCTGTGAGCCTCTGTTTCTCTGTCTATACAAAAGTCAGCAGTCAGACAGCATCTCTAATTCTGGCCCCAGGCCTTCAGATTTTGTTCTGCCTAGGGGAGGACAGCCGGACTTAAGGTATAGTGATGCTCGCATAGGGACAGCACCTGGCAGCCATTCAGTGAGTGTACACCTGGCTTTGCTACCCAGATCCTGAGAACCTCCTCGTCAGGGTAGCTACAGGGAACCCAATCTCTTGCTTTGTGTATTTGCGTATTCACAGGGAAGTCAATGACTTTCTGAGCTGTAGGAAGTGCCGTAAACTGGGAGGTTAAGATGGAGAATCTGGGCAAATGCTTTTCTTTCCTAAGGAGATGTTGGTCTGGCAGGGGCTTGGTTCATAATGTCATGCAGTCAGCAGCCCGCACCCGGTACCTGTCACATCTCAAGCTTTGAGCAAGGGTAGGTGACAGATAAGGGAACTTCTCACTCACTTTGATCCAGTGTCAGGGCAGCCTGCCCATCCTGCCTGAGTGTCTCATTTTCCTCACCCTCCTGCCTCCCCCATGCCTTTCATTAAGGCCTTCGAGGTAATTGCTCCATGCACAAACAGCTTGCGGCCTAGTGTGCAAGTAACAATTAGTTTAGAGGCCGTGATCTATAAATTTTGAGGTGCGGGAAAGAGGACTTGGTGCACTTGGGCTATCGCTTCTAATGAAGAAAAATAGCACACCAGAAGGGATCCAGAGTGTTATTGAAGCAACTTAATATCATCTGGTCATGATTTGCAGGCCTTGATAATGTCTTGTGATCTTGGGTGAAAGAAAGAAAAAGGAGCGGGGGAGTGAGTTGTTGTTGTTTGTGTTTCTTAGGAAAAAAAAACCCTCGCTCCGTGTTTATGAGATTTACGACATGCAGACCACCATCTGTATAAACCCCACCATCTTCCATCACTGTCTCTCCCTCTCTGTAAACTAGACTGTCCAGAGAGGGACACCATAGGAATGTCGTCCTATTTATTGTTTATAAAAATAAACTGGCCGGCCGGAGATGTATGTGAGGAATTTACACGCAGCAGCTGCACAAGCAAGTGTGCGAGGGACGTGGGGGCTGAGGAAGTCGGGAGGGGAGGCGATGTGACCCCCAGCATAGCGCACGCCCTCTCCCATCAGCCCAGAGAGGACCACTTTGGGAGATAAAAGGAAAGGAGGGGAGGTGGGAGGGAGGGAGTGCGCCAGATTCAATATCCAACCAGGTCAAACCCCTTTCTCTTTGTCAAATGAAAGCGTTGCATTTGGAGTGCTGGCCTAGAAGGAGAACATCTTCCTTCCAAGAGGAGACACTGAGAAGAGCCTCGAGGGGTGGCCATGTGTTTTTGGGGGACCAAAAAGCAAAGCAAGAAACAAAGCCCATCAGAGTCTTCCTGATGAGCTGCTATTCTAAGAGCAGGGTATGGTCTGTTTTTGGCTTTGACTAAGACACAGAATCGAGTACGGGTTGTCCCAAAGCACGTGCTTGACTTCCATCAGCCAGTCCCTGCCACAGAGCCTCATAGAGCTGGCCTTAGCTTTGTTACCTGTGTGTTAGCTGGGCTGTCTCGGGAAGGTTCAGGCAGGCAGAGGGCAGATCTTCTGTCTTTAGATTTGTCTCTGAATCCAAATGACAAAGACAAGATGTGACTCAGAAGTTTAAGAATGTCATGGTTGAAACAGCAGCAATAGGCCGGGTGCAGTGGCTCATGCCTGTAATCCCAGCACTTTTCAAGGCCAAGACGGGCAGATCATGAGGTCAGGAGATTGAGACCATCCTGGCCAACATGTTAAAAGCCTGTCTCTACTAAAAATGCAAAAAAAAAAAAGAAAAATTAGCTGGACGTGGTGGTGCACACCTGTAGTCCTAGCTACTCGGGAGGCTGAGGCAGGAGAATCACTTGAACCTGGGAGGCAGAGGTTGCAGTGAGCTGAGATCATGCCACTGCACTCTAGCCTGGAGCCAGAGTGAGACTCCGTCTCAAAAACAAACAAACAAACAAAAGAAATAGCAGCAATAGATAGCTCCATGAGCCCTTTTATTTTATAAGTGCGAAAATGGAGGCCCAGGTGACAGAGCGACTCACTCATCTTGCAGGTGGTCAGGACAAGGCTGAGATTAGGCTATAGGTCCCCTGGCTCATGGGAGCCAACCTTCCTCTAGACTTCCAGTCAGTCTGCATCCCTTTGCTCATGCCCCAGGTCTCTCTGTTCCCCTCATTCTCCAGACAGAGGCCAGAGTGATCTTTAAAAATGTTAGGTCAGCCAGGCACAGTGGCTCAAGCCTGTAATCCCAGCCCTTTGGGAGGCCAAGGCAGGCAGATCACAAGGTCAGAGATTGAGACCATCCTGGACAACATGGTAAAATCCCGTCTCTACTCAAATACAAAAAATTAGCTAGGAGTGGTGGCGCACACCTGTAGTCTCAGCTACTTGGAAGGCTGAGGCATGGGAATCGCTTGAACCCGGGAGGCGGAGGTTGCAGTGAGCTGAGATCGCACCACTGCACTCCAGCATGGGAGACAGAGAGAGACTCTGTCTCAAAAAAAAAAAAAAAAAAAAAAAAAAAAAAACAACAACAACCTAGGTCAACCCCCTATTTAAAGCCATTCTATGGCTTTTAATAGCAATTGGAATAAAACCCAGAGTTCTTTTATGACATGATACAGTCCCTGTCTGTGTTCCTAAACTTCTCATCTGAGCTCTTGGTGGAACCTGTTAGCTCTAGGTACAATGGCGTTTTTTCTGCTCCTTGGCCATGCCAAGCACCCACTTCAGAGCCTTTGCACCTGCTGATCTCTCCATCTGGAATCTTCTCTGGAATCATCTTATTGCTACATCTTTCTCACCACACAACCTAGGTTTCACTGCCCCTTCCTCAGAGAGAGCGCCCCAGACTGCTTACCCAACACAGCATCTCCCTGCCACAAGCCCCTCTCAAGCTCATCGACGAGCTTCAGTTTAGAGGAAAGAATGATGTTTTTCTTCAGAGCATTTATTACAATTGGAAATAAAATATTTACCTGTTTGTTTAGAGTTTTTCTTTGCTCGCAATTTGTCTGCCTTACGAGTGAAAGAGCTTTCTTGTTCTCTTCTGCGTGGAGTCTGCATTCATTCACTCATTCACTCACTTATTCAGCTGTATTTACTGGATTCACTTGTAACTGATGATTCCAAAGAAGTCTACATTCCAGTAAAAAAGGTCAAATAATAAGCACATGGGCAAATAAATGATAGACTATATCTCTTGGGATTGTGACAAGTATTAAAATTTTAAAATAGTTTATTAGTGTAATGTTCTGAGCCCAGTGCCTGGTACTTAGTATCTGCTTTGCAAACTTTGAAGCTTTGTGCTAACTCAGCACGAGACATTCTTAGGTAAACTTATCTTCAATGAATTTACAGTTAAATGTAGGAGACCGATGCGTTTAAAGATAGATTATGTGAGGTGGGGCTACTATCTCCTTAGAGAGGTTAACTGAGGCCAAGAGGCCATTGATAAGATCATTGAGCCTGCTAGAGCTGTTTGGACGAGCAATCATGCCCAGCAAGGGGTTAGAGAAGATGACCTCTCAAGTCCTCCTGCCAGCCTGACCCTGTTTTGCCTGCTCCATGAGGTGGCTCCCATTTAGCTAGAGTTGTTTAAGTGGTATAGACCTTCTGGGGTGGGGGGAAATGATATGCAGTTACTGCTGCAATGCTCACTTGCCTGCTAACTCGGTGCCATTTAGTCTTTAAAGTAGGGCTTCTCGATCTGGGGGAAGAAATCTTAAAATTGCACGCATCACACTTTGTGGATATACAAAGTGTATGGACATACATTTTTTTTTTTCCAGAGAAGGACAATATTTTTCATCAGTGTTTCCAGGGCATTCTGTGTCTCAACATAAGCTAAGCACCACTTAGTTAAGTTGACAAGACTTAGGGTATTTCAGAATTATGAACCTACCTTCTAACTTACTTAAAAATACAAAGCTTTCCTCCTAATTTGGGGTGACATTTCTAAACCTACTAAATTCATTTAGTTTAATGTTTGCTGATTCAATAAATATTTATTGAACAGCAAATAGGGCCCAGCACCGCTGTAGGTTCTGTAAAAACAGCAAGGCCAGGTCAAAGGAAGTTCCTGCTCTAAGGTTCCCTTCTGGGAGGCAAGGAGAGAACAGACTAAACAAGTAAATAAACACATAAGATAACGTCAGTTGGTGCTAAGTGCCCTGGAGAAACTAAAGCTGAGTCATTCCCTAGAGAAGGAAGGAGGCATTGCTTTCTATTGAATGATCAGGGAAGGTCTCTTTGCCAAGGGAGCATTTGAGCAGAGGCCTGAATTGACTAGATAGAGTCAGCTAAACAAAGATTCAGGAGAAGAATATTTCAGGCATTTTAAGCAAAGAGAGCTGCTTATGCAAATGTTCTGAGGCAGAAATCAGCATGGTGCATTCCACGGATGCAATGAGGCAGCGTGGCTCTAGAGTCATGAATAGAGGGTGAGATGATATAAGTTGAAGCAGAAACGTAGGTGGATGCAGGAGCTCTAGGGCCTGGTAGGACTTGGTTAAGAATTTGAATTGGATTTTCATGTTATGGGAAACCACTGGAAGTTATTACCAAGGCCACATAGTTTCCCATGGCATGAGATGCTCCTACAATATTGATGTGTTCATCTATTTGAATAGAACAGCAATGCACCCTTATTCTTTTAAGAAAAGACGAAGGCCATGACCTTCCAAATTGAGTTTAGGATACCACATTGTATCCCGTAAATGTGCAATTTTGTGTCAATTAAAAATAAAACAAACCAAAATATCCTTGCTAACAAGCCCTGCAGTTGAAAGAAACTCCGCTAAGCTACACTGAGAGAATGTGAGGCCACCTATGCTTCAGGAAGGCAACCTTTTCAATAGAAAGGTAGTAACAATGCAAAGCAGCTTAGCTCACAGTGTCTTCAACCTCTACATCATAGATGGGGAAAGTTGGTGCAACTCTACATAAGTAGACAGCCCTTTAGAGCATTTTTTTTTCAAAATAAAGTTTATCTTTCCTCAGATTTTAAATGAGCCTTCATTTCTAGAAGAAAACAAATCAATAAAGGCATGTACATAGCTCTGTGCTTACGTTGATAAAATTAGGAATGGTTTTAAAGAAAGCTAGTGTAAAACAGTTATCTCCCAAATTGGGTCCTTTAGCAGGCAGACTCTGAGATAGAGATCAGCAAGTGGGAAGTTGATAAAGGAAGACTCTTGAGATCAATGCCTGTGAAAGAAAAGGAGGAAGCAGGATTGGGGCTGAGGGAGTGGCTGGGCTGTGATGCTCTCATAGTAATGCAGTAATCCCATGGGAACCTCTGAAGCTGGACTGGCTACTGATCAGGGTGGTGGTTGCTAAAGATTGGGGAGACTGTGACAATTTTTAAAAATAAGGCAACAGTGAAGTTTGCCACATCAATGGACTCTTCCTTTCATGGAATATTTCCCTGTAGCATGTGATGCTGTTTGATAGTATTTTACCCATAGTAGTACTTTTTTCAAAATTAGAATCAATCTCTCAGACCATGCCATTGATTTTTTGACTAAGTTTATGTATTATAACATTCTAAATCATTTGTTGTCATTTCAACAATGTTTGTGGCATCACCAACAGGAGTAGATCCTGTCTCAAGAAACCACTTTCTTCACTCATCCATGAGAAATAAATTCTCATTCATTCAAGCTTGATCATAGGATTGCAATTATTCAGCCACACATTTTTGGATTCTATTTCTAATTCTAGTTTTCTTAATATTTTCATGGCTTCTGAAATTACTTCCTCCACTGAAGCCTTTAAGCCCTATTACTCATCCATGAGGACTGGAATCAACCTCTTCTAAACTCCTGTTAATGTTGGTATTTGTGAATCATGAACGTTCTTAACATCATCTAGAATAGTGAATCCTTTGCAGGTTTTTAATTCTTTTGCTTAGCTCCATCAGACTGATTACAATTTGCAGAAGCAACAGCTTTATGAAGTGTATTTCTTAAATAATAAGGCTTGAAATTCAACAGTACTCATTGATCCATGGGCTGCAGAGTAGATGTTGTGTTAGCAGGCATGAAAACAACCTTAATCTCCTTGTAGTCCTTATCAGAGTTCCTGGGTGACCAGGTGCATTGTCAGTGAGTCTTAATATGTTGAAAGGAATCTTTATGTTCTGAGCAGTAGGTCTCAATAGTGGGCTTAAAATATTCAGTAAACCATGTGGTGAACAATTGCACTATCCACTTGTAGAGCAGGCATAGTAGATTTAGCACAATTCTTAGGGTCCTAGGATTTTTGGAATGGCAAATGAGCATTGGCTTCAACTTAAAGTCAACAGCTACATTCCTTCCTACAAGAGAGTCAGCCTGTCTTTGGAAACTTTGAAGGCAGGCATTGACTTTTCTCTAGCTACAGAAGTCCTAGATGGCATTGTATTCCAATAGAAGGCTGTTTTATCTACACTGATAATCTGTTGTTTAGTGTAGGCACCTTCATCAGTGATCTTAGCTAGGCCTTCTGGATAATTTGCTGTGGCTTCTCCATCAGCACTTGCCACTTCACCTTGTGATTTTATGTTATGGAGATGGCTTCCTTCTTCTTTCCTTAAACTTCATAAACCATTTTCTGCTAGCTTCAAACATTTCTTCTATAGCTTTCTCACCTCTCTCAACCTTCACAGAATTTAAGAGAGTGAAGGATAGGTGCTAGGAGGAACTCGGTATATATGCCTCTTTGTTAATATCTTTCCAGAGAGTATCTCCAGAGACATCTTAGAAACCTAGCCAAACTCTCTTTACAACCCCTTGGCTTGAATTTTTTCATGTGCTCATTCCCAACCCAAGCACTGGGAAAGAGGAAAATATATTCTGAATAGCTTCCAGGGTTTCTTAATTTTGGAATTATGGCCATTTTGGTTAAGATAATTCTTGACTGTAAGCAACTGCTCATGCATCTCAGGGCATTTAGTGTTCCTGGTATCTGTCCACTAAATGTCAATAACACCTCTTGTATTAGTTGTCTGTTGCCACTAAAACAAATTACCACAAACCTAATGAGTTAAAATGACAAATTTATTCTCTTATAGAGCTGAAGATCAGACATATTTTATTTCATTTTTGACCTGGAGTGTCACTCTGTCACCCAGGCTGGGGTGCAGTGGTACAACCTCTGCTCTAGGCAACCTCCATCTTCTGGTTTCAAGCAATGATTCTTGGCCTCAGCCTCCTGAGTAGCTGGGACTACAGGCATGTGCCACCACGCCTGGCTAATTTTTGTATTTTTAGTAGAGACAGGGTTTCTCCATGTTGGCCAAGCTGATCTTGAATCCCTGACCTCAACTGATGCGCAAGATTAGACATTTAAAATCAAGATGTTGGCAGGGCTATACACCTGCTATTTTCAGGGAGAGAATACATTTTCTTGCTTTTTTCAGCTCCTAGAAGCCACCTGTATTCCACGGCTTGTAACTCCTTCCTGACATCAATCTGACCTCTTGCTTCCACTGTTGCCCCTCCTGTGACTCCCCTGACCCTCCTGCCTTGCTACCTGATGGACTTGTGATTACAATGAGTCCAACCAGATAGCCCAGGATGGGTCTCTTAATCTTAAGATCCTAGCTCAATCACATCTGCAAAGTCCCTTTCCCCATGTAAGGTAACACATTCATAGGGTGAATGGGTGCTGAGGCTGACAGTGAAATAAGCATTTGGGCATCAATGAAGAGTGGCAGATATCCTGCAGCCTCCTTCGCTAGCTGAGGAGGGATTTCTTATCCTTTGGAGATTAGGACCTGGGCATCTTTGGGGCCAGTACTCAGCCTACCACACCCTCATTCCTTTTAACCCCCATCTCTTTGTAATAACCAAAAGTTGCCTACTGAGTCACATAAGCTTTCTGGGATGAGGGGATCCCACAACAAAATGAGTGTTCTTTTGGGAATGATTGGAGGAGCAATGAATGCTAAGTGGGTAAGCAGAAATATCCACAATATTATCACATGTTTATTTTCAAAGTACTTTTCTTATCTTCTGATTTCTTTGTTTCCTCAGTATGTTTTGTCATAGATGTAATATTGCCTTAAATCTGAGTGTGAATTTTAAAACATTTTTCTCCTGTTTCTTGAATTTTCTGTTTTCTCTGGGGTCATTTTTTGCTTGCTTGTTAGTTTGGGGCTGCAAGTTATCCTCAGTAGATTTTCCACCTGGTTCTTGATCTTCAGTTGTCCATTCCCATGTTCCAGTTATGTGCTTCGTTGATTTACATAGCAGATATTATCCATTTTGGTTTTACAATTCTGCTGCCCAACTCACCTTCCTTTCATTCCCTTCATGGTAGAATGAGGTGATTTGAATCTCGGCATGTGGTGGTGAGAGTTTGGGGTGGGTGTGACAACTAACAGGTTATCCCCTCCTTTATATTGCGAGAGCCAATTGACAGACATATCAGGAGCCCTAGTCTAGGTCTTAGGTGTAAACCGTCATTTTCTCAGTGTGCTAACAGTAGGGAATAGAACAGAGGAGCTTGAGAGAAGTTTAATTTATTACCTTGAGCTCTTTTCCCCTTCCTGCTTCTGCTCTGCCTGTTTACAGGTAAAAGGCTTATAGCTCTCCAGAGTCTGCAAGAAAGAATGCCTTCCACCTTTGCAGGGACCTTTTCTGCATGCTGTGAACCCCATCTTCCCCTTCTGTGACTCATACATTGGTAGGATCCCATACACTTTCCATGTTCCAGAAACAATGTAGATTCTCTGCTCTCCTTAAGGATCCCTTCCTCTTTATCTCAGGGATCTTTGGGTTCATAGCGCTATTCCGTTAGCATTGAGGGGAAAAAAGAAGATAAAAGTGCATGATCCCTCTCCCAATTTGAACTGAAAATCTGTCTTCAGTTTTAAAATGGTTTTATAACCTTAGTTCTTAGGTTTCAAGATTTAGAAATCCAGTCTCAGCTGGAATGCCCTGTTATAATTTTATATAAAAGACAATGGAATGGTTAAACCCAGGCAAGCTAACAGGGAAATAAGCATTTGGGCATGAATGAAGAGTAGGAGAAGCCCCACCGCCTCCTTTGCTAGCTGAGGATGGATTTCTCATAGAGGTAGACTCATTTCCTGTCCTCAGGAGTCACCACATGGCCACCAGAGAACAGGACATTGGGCGAGGGCAGAAAGAACTGGCCACCGTGGGGAGGCAGACCTGCAGGGAGTGGCCCCAGGGGCCCACGTTACAATTTTCCTACACTTTTCACAGCCAGCCCAGAGGCTGCCCTTTCAAATTCTGGAGCGTCTTGGAGCTGGATCCATCCAATTGCCCTGGGGAAGTTCATTCACATTCCATTGCAAGAGCTGCCGCCTTTCAGTCGCCTTGTAGTCTTTAGGGATGATGTGGCTGAGGGAGCATTTTCTGTCCTCATGTGCCCCCCGATCCTTACATGGAGGAAGGGGCAAGGTGGCTCCCTGGAACCTTCCTAACCACTGCTTTGTCTAAAGTCTAAGGCAGCTGAAGACAGGATCTGAGATGCCAGGCCTGTGATCCCTGCACCCTGGCCAACCATCCAGACCTTCTCTGAACACCAAAAGGCAGAGATACTGCAGGCCCAAGGATTCAGGGGACAAGAGGAACAAACCCGTAGTTTCTGGAAGTTTAACCAGGGGGAGCTACAGGTGATGCTAAAATGGTGGGTGGGCATCAGAATGAGAAGTGGAGTCAAGGGGTTACCTCCTGTCATTGTCTCATCAACACTATTTCTTTCTCTCTGATAATTATCCTTTTTCGGTGGGCTTTATTGCTAATTTGTTAAAATTATATAAGCAAGGAGCCAATGTAGGCTTCCTATAAACCCACTACTGCTTATCCAAAGTCCCTCACATTTTAATAAAGGTTTAACCTTATTCTAAGAGAGCACATGCTTTATTTAGCATTTATTACTATTAGCAGTAGTAACATTAAGTACTCAGTGGGTAACTGCTGTTACTCATCAGTGCTTTCATCAAGCTTTTTACTTTTGTGAGAAGCTCTCCTTCCCATTTCATCGTATTCAAATTACTCCCTGGTCTTCACTGTCTCCAGATATCAATTGTTGCCATATGTTGTAGGAGCCATTGTTGGAATTTCCAATCCACTTCAGTGAAACTGGGAACTCTTATCTCATTTTCCCAAGTCATTTTCCTGAGAAAGATACATTTTCTTTAAACATTGTATAAAAGATTGCAGAAAAATGGCTCAGGCATCTTGGGAGGTGGGGTGTCTACTGGTTGAAAGAAGACCACAGTGTCATGGAGGCTGGGTAACCACAACCTTCTGTGGGCAAGTGGTAGAACAATGGGCCCTTTAGTTAATTTTTTTAAAGCAAAACCTTGTTGATAATTTCCCTCCCCTCTAAAATAGACAAGATGTTGTTTCAATGTCTAAACATTCTGGGCTGGTATACTAGTCATGAGATGATGTGGTAGATTATAAAAAATGACCACAAGTTCCTCCCCTTCCTATATTTGCAATGTGACTTTACTACCACCTCCACAAGAGATAGAGTCTATTTTTTCACCACCATGAGTCTGAACTTGAGACTTGTTCTGATCCATAGAATGTGGGAGTTCTTATCATAGGCCTCAAAAGGGGTTGTAGCTTCTACTGTTGCTCTCTTACTGCATGGAGGCTTAGGTGAAGAAGGCTGGGCAAGCCTACTAAAGATTGAGAATATATGGAACAGTGATGGGATATCCAAGCTGAAGCCTCCTAAGCCAGTCAGTTTCCAATCAATATATCCATGGACTGCAGCTATAGGAGTGACTTGAGTGAAATCAGCAGAAGAACAACTCAGCTGAGCCAAGCCCAAATTGCTGACCCACAGAATCATGAGCAAGTAAAATGGCAGGTGTTTTAAATTACTAGGTTTGGGGATGGTTTATTATAGCTACAGGCAATAGCTGTATTGATGCAAATATTCTCTATTTTTCCCATTTTTCTTAGTCTTGACAGGCTAGATTATGCTGAAGTAACAACTCCAAAGTTTCAGCAGCTTGTACCATAAAAGTTAATGTCTTCTACATGTCCATGTTGGGTCAGTTTGGGGCTTTGTTCTCTGTCTTTATAACCTGGCATGTAGGCTGACATGACAAGTGTTGCTGGGTATTACAGTAGAGAAAACAGATCTCTAATGATATTTTCCTTAGCAATTAAAATTGTTATACTGGGATTGACAAATCATTTCTACATGCAACCATATAATTTCACTCAAACACCAGAGGCCAGGAAATAGTCCTGTGAGTGCAGAAGAGGTGGAGAGCCAGACGTATTTGATAAACACCATTAATAGCTACCTATAAGGCAACCCAGTAAGAGGAGAAAATGGTGGAAACTTCCTCTGCCCCCCCCCCCACCTTACCGCCAAAAAAGGGATGCTAGGCAAAGTGGCTCATGTCTATAATCCCAGAACTTTTGGAGGCCGAGATCCGGTGGATCACCTGAGGTCAGGAGTTCAAGATTAGCCTAGCCAACATGGCAAAACGCTGTCTCTAATAAAAATACAAAAAATGAGCTAGGCATGATTAGCCAGGGATGATGGCACATGACTGTAATCCCAGCTACTGGAGAGGCTGAGCCACCATAATTGCTAAACCCAGGAGGCAGAGGTTGCAGTGAGCTAAGATCACACCATTGCACTTCAGCCTGGGCAACAGAGTAAGACTTCATCTCAAAAAAAAAAAAAAAGAAAAAAAGAAAAGAAATGGGACAAGGTACAGAGAATGTACTCTTAGTGCTAGGTGGTCAAGTTTACTGAAAATTGCTTAATCTTTTATTCATTGAAGAATGTCCAAAGCAATGGCAATCAGAAACTCAACTTTTCCTTTTCTCAACTTGTGTCCAAGGTGGGGAAATCTCTTAGTTCTAAGTAATATTGTGTCTCATAGTTAAAATTAAATTTGGAGGTGTGATATTTCAAGATTAAGTGATATTCTTCAGAAGAAACAGAGGGAATCCTTTTTCAGAGCAGGTAAGGAGAGATAGTCTCCTTGAAGAGTGCACTTCAAAAAGGAGAATGTTCAGACTCCAGGCAAATAGCCATTATCTAGTGAGGTGGGTCCACCCTTTACAGAAAGCTTTTTTCTCTGTCTCTATAATCTGGCATGTAGGCTGATATGACAAGTGTTGCTGGGTATTACAGTAGAGAAGCATTTACATACCATTATGCATGGTACCTAAGTAGACAAAGAAACACTCTAAGTAAGTTTCTCCTCTGAAATATAAAGTCTATATGTTTACAGCATTTCTGACTTTTGTTCCTCTTAACCCTTACATCAACTCAAGGGGAATCAGTGAGTAATACCACTGTCACCTCTGAGAGGGGCAGAAGTCCTAAGACCACACAACTGCAACGGCCCAAACAGAACTTGTACCCAGGTGTCTAGGAGCTCATTACAGTTTTTTTTTTTTTTTCCTAGAAAACTGTTATCTCAATGTACCCTTTGCAGAGGGTAGGTGGGAATTCACTCTTCAACTGCTTTCTATATTTAGGTAGAAGAGTTCTGAGGATTTACAGGTGTTATATCATATTAATAGAGCTATTTGGTTGCTCACTTGTATTGAATCAAGGGTTATGAGACAGTTATGGTTTGATTAAAAAAAGCATTGTGAAGAAATCCATCCACTTAGTCATCAACGTGTTTATTGCACAGCTAGTAAGTGCTGGAAACTTGGTCCATAGTGCTATATTAGAAAGACATGAACCTTGCTTTTCTTTCAAGAAGCTTACACTCCCATGGGTGGATCCAAGATGGCCGTTTAGGAACAGCTCAGGATTGCAGCTCCTAGTGAAAGCACAGAGGCTGCTGCGGGTGATCCCCAGACAAGCAGGGCCTGGAGTGGACTTCAGCAGACCTACAGCACAGGGGCCAGACTGTTAGAAGGAAAACTAAGAAACAGAAATAATCTCATTATCAACAAACAGAATGTCCACTCAGAAACCTAATCTGAAAGCCAGCAACTACAAAGACGACAGGTGGATAAATCCATAAAGATGGGAAGAAACCAGCACAAAAAGGATGAAAACACCAAAACCAGAACACCTCTCCTCCTACAAGGGATCACAACTCCTCACCAGCAAGGGAACAAGGTTGGATGGAGAACGAGTGTGATGAAATGACAGAATCAGACTTCAGAAGGTGGGTAGTAAGAAATTTCTGTGAACTAAAAGAAGATATTCTAACCCAGTGCAAAGAAACTAAGAACCTCGAAAAAAGATTTGATGAAATGCTAACGAGAATGGACAAAATAGAAAGGAATATAAGTGAATTGATGCTGCTGAAAAACACAACATGAGAACTTCTCGAAACATACACAAGTATCAACAGCCGAATTGACCAGGCAGAAGAAAGGATATCAGAGGTCGAAGATCAACTCAATGAAATAAAACGGGAAGGCAAGAATAGAGAAAAAAGGGTAAAAAGGAATGAACAAAG
>NW_016107378.1:4255828-4315111 GCF_001604975.1 Cebus imitator | reverse complement strand
AGTTCAACCATTGTGGAAGACAGTGTGGCAATTCCTCAAGGACCTAGAAATAGAAATTCCATTTGACCCAGCAATCCCATTACTGGGTATATATCCAAAGGATTATAAATTGTTCTACTATAAGGACACGTGTACATGAATGTTCATTGCAGCACTGTTTACAATAGCAAAGACCTGGAACCAAGTCTTTTTTTTATGACTGCATAGTATTCCATGGTGTATATGTGCCACATTTTCATTGCCCATCGATGATAGACTGGACAGGGAAAATGTGGCACATATACACCATGGAATATTATGCAGCCATCAAAAATGATGAGTTTGTGTCCTTTGTAGGGACATGGATGAACCTGGAAACCATCATTCTCAGCAAACTGACAGAAGAGCAGAAGATCAAACACTGCATGTTCTCACTCATAGGCAGGTGTTGAACAATGGGAACACATGGACACAGGGAGGGGAGCACTACACACTGGGTCAGTTGGGGGGAAATTGGGGAAGGATGGTGGGAGGTGGGGAGTTGGGGAGACATAGCAAGGGGAGAGATGCCAGATATAGGTGAAGGGGAGGAAGGCAGCAAATCACACTGCCATGTGTGTACCTATGCAACAATCTTGCATGTTCTTCACATGTACCCCAAAACCTAAAATGCAATAAAATAAATAAATGGAAAAAAAAAAAGAAGTTTACTCTCACGTTGCATGTATGTGCCAGCATATGTGCTCACACCTGCACATTGTAAGGGTAGCTTGGTCCATTCAGGCTGCTGTAACAAAATGCCTTAGATTGGATAATTGATAAACAACAGAAATGTATTTCTCACAGTGCTGGAGGCTGAGAAGTCCAAGATCAGGACACTGGCAGATTTGGTGTCTGGTGAGGACTTGCTCTCTGCTCCTCAGGTGATGCCTTGTTGCTGCATCCTCACATGGAGGAAGGGACAAGGTGGCTCCCTGGAGCCTCTTTTTTTTTCTTTTTCCTTTTTTTTAAATTTATTGTATTTTAGGTTCTGGGGTACATGTGCAGATCATGCAAGATTGTTCCATAGGTACATACATGGCAATGTGGTTTGCTGCCTCCATCCCCCCATCACCCACATTTGGCATTTCTCCCAATGTTATCCCTCCCAACCTCCCCACCTCCCCCACCACTGTCCCTTCTTCCTTGGCCCCCACAACAGACCCCAGTGTGTGATGTCCCCCTCCCTGTGTCGATGTGTTCTTGTTGTTCAGCACCTGCCTATGAGTGAGAACATGCAGTGTTTGATTTTCTGTTCTTGTGTCAGTTTGCTGAGAATGATGGATTCCAGATTCATTCATGTCCCTACAAAGGACACTAACTCATCGTTTTTTATGGCTGCATAGTATTCCATGGTGTATATGTGCCACATTTTCCCTGTCCAGTCTATCATCGATGGGCAATTGGGTTGGTTCCAGGTCTTTGCTATTGTAAACAGTGCTGCAATAAACATATGTGTGCATGTGTACTTATAATGGAATGATTTATAATCCTTTCGGTATATACCCAGTAATGGGACTGCTGGGTCAAATGGAATTTCTATTTCTAGGTCCTTGAGGAAGCGCCACACTGTCTTCCACAATGTTGAACTGGTTTACACTCCCACCAACAGTGTAAAAGTGTTTCTGTTTCTCCACATCCTCTCCAGTATCTGTTCTATTTTAATGACTGCCATTCTAACTGGCATAAGGCGGTATTTCAATGTGCTTTTGATTTGCATTTCTCTAACAATCAGTGACGATGAACATTTTTTCATATGTTTGTTAGCTTCATATATGTCAAGTGTCTGTTCATATCATTCTCCCGCTTTTGGATGGGTTTGTTTATTTTTTTCTCATAAATCTGTTTTAGTTCTTTGTAGATTCTGGATATTAGCCCATTGTCAGATGGGTAGATTGCAAAAATTTTTTCCCATTTTTTTGGTTGCTGGTTTGGAGCTTCTTTTTTTAAGGGCACTAATCCCATTCATGAGGGTAAAGCCCTCATGGCATAATCACTCCCCAGAGGCCCTACTTCTTAACACTATCACATTGGGTTAGGTTCCAACATATGAATTTAGGGGCAAACATTAACATTCAAACCATAGCAATGGTGTTGAAGATAAGTTAACAGTAAAAATGTGCATATGTGCATACAGCAAACACGTACATATTGTGACTATTAACTATGCTGAAGAACTACTAAAATACCTGATTTCTGGTCCTAAATTGCCAGTTGACTTGCTGTAGACCTTGGGTAAGTCATCCTTCTTTCTCTTGACCTATTTTTATTTTTCACCTAAAGAATGAGATTGTTTTTCTTAGGCTGCATTAGACATGTCTGAGTGTTTTGGGCTGAGCATGTATTACCTGAACAATCAGAAAAAAAGGCAGTAAAGACTAAGAAGATGAGGACAAAGCAGAGGAGAAGGAACTGAAGAAGGTGGAATTCCAGCTTGGATCTTCTGTGACTTGTGCTTCTGAAATTCTGCCGATTTTCTTGCACTCAGTTGGATTTTTGCATCTTGTTTGTTTTATTCTTTTGACGTCTTGGCAACTGAGACTATGTTCTCTTATCTAGTGAGCCTAATTTTTATACACAACAAATTGTGATCCTCACATCTGTGGGGGGCAACAGAGTCAAAGAGATGTGTTTCTACCTCAATAAATGAATGACAGTTTGTATGCTAAGCTGAGTTTATCTTTGTCCTGTCTTGGAGCACTTTTTCCCCCTTTCTGTTGCTTCTTCAGAACTGTTTTTATCTTGGTATTAACCTCCTTGTGTTTAAATATATTGTTGTGACTTTCCTGGCTTTTGTGTTTCAGGCAAGTTGTTTGAACATCTTTTTTTGGTTTAGAATTCTTTAAAAATGCCATGTGATTTCACTGATCTTACCAGAAACCAATAAAAACACATTACTTTAAAAATAACTCCCATAAAACCTCTTACTTGTGAAAAGCTTTCATTCTAATAAAAGTGGAGCTAACCAAAACCTTTTAAAACTGCTTGCAGGCATACATGGAACTTGGCATGTCCAGATTGTACTACCTCTAGTGGTGATGAAGATACCAGATTTCTATTCTGTCTGTAGGAACGTTGGTTCAAGACAAATTAACTCACCTACTTTAGAAAAAAAGGAATCTAATATACGAGACTAGTAACACCCCAATGAAGGCCACGCATGCTGCATTTTGCCAATATAGCCACTGGGATTCTACAATCTTTTCCATTGTGTGTGAGGTTGTGGTTGATTTTTCCCCCCTTTCCTTTTAGTTTCCTAAATATAGAATTAATGGGTTGTAAGGAAAATCAATGATTGTTCTTACTTGAGTTTGGAGAGTGGAAAGAAAATATCTCTGTTTCTGCAGGCTTCAAACTTCCCTTTGGGTTGGTTGCCATCACGTGCCAATTTCATTTTCAGATTAGACTCATGACAACAGCTGTAAAGTCTGTGATGAAAAAGACATGGAAGATGGTGTCAGTGATATAGGGGAGAGGGAGTAGCTCTCATTGTCAGGCCTTAGTTAGCTGTGTCATGTTGGCTGCCACAAACTTCCCGGTGGAAGATTTTGGAAGTACACGCTCGTGGGCTGCTATTTAGAGAGGTCTGAAATGGGGCTCCAGAATTTAAATTGTTTTCATTTTTCCTAAAAAGATGCTCACATGACTCAAACGTGCAGCCAGTTTGAAACCCAGCAAAAACGAAAGGTAACTAAATAAACCATTTCCATTCAAGAACCATGAAGGAGACATGATTTGCTGATGGATCAGGAAAGCTTATACCAGCCCTCTCCAGGATGTATCCTTTGGATCATGAGAGACTGGAGAAAAGGAGCTGAGGCCAACTAACTATAGGAAAAGTTCCAAGCTATATCGCCCTCTCCCAGATTCCCTGGTTCTCTAAAGAGTATATAAAACATACCAGGATGATTTCTACTGAAGACCTGGTTAGTGCTTAGACGATGTTTCTGTGCTTCTCAAATGAACTTGAGCATAGAACCACTTCTGCTGATTAAGTGTTAATATCTTTCAAGGAATGCAGTTTTCCTAATACCCTGCTGGTGAGCTGTGAGAGTGCTATTCCTCCCACAAGGAAGGAGTAGGTCACTGTCTTGAGTGACTCCCAAAATGCATCTTGAGAGTAAATTTCATTCCCTCAGAGCCCAACCCTCTCCATATTTCAAGTGGGCAACCTGGAGGGGAGTTCTCTGTATTCCTTAATAAGAGAGAGAAGTTACTTTATTTTGCTTTATTTTTATGGCTGAAGGTGACAGTCAAGGCACTTCAGAAAATGTCACCCCACCTTCACAGAACTGTTACTGTTCAGGAGGCCCATGCTGCTCTGTGGAAATTCTCGGAACATTCAGAGGTTCTCCTCATCAGCAGACTGGTGGGAACTAAAACATGTTTCTTTTGTGTAGCTGCACGTCAACTTCATCTGCTTTGTCTGGTAGTCACCGAGCATGATAGCAAATGGCTTGCAACGACTGGTGATCTACTATGTGCCAGATGCATCACCTGTATCACTTCTAAATTTTGCCATGCCCCACAAATCAGCCCCTGATTTATGAAAGAGAAAATTGAGGCTTGGAAAAGCTAACTTGCCTGCTTGGTGAGTGACAGAAGGAGCTGGTTGCCTTTCAAACCAAGGCTATTTTCTTTCCAAACAAGTCTCAAAAAGATAATTTTTCTTTATCTTTCCACACAAGAATTTCTCCTTCCGTTTTCTTCCCCATTTCCTTACATTTGCAATGATTTTCTTTGGTTATCTTGAAGACAGAGAGAATGTGAAGGTAGAGTCATTTTTCCCCCTCTGGGCTCTTATTTCAGTGACAATCAAGCATTTTACTTTCTAAAGAAGATGATGTGAAAAAGCATTGATCCAAGTTGAGCCAAAAGCTCAAAGACCATATTCCTCCAATTCCATAAGGCCCTACATCCACCACAGTAAGCTTGTTTCAATTTGGTAAAGTACAACAGCCAGTAGAAGAGTGAAAAATATGTGTTCATGTTGCTCTAAGGAATCTCTTTTCAGAAATTTGCTTTTCATTTGTTCTGTCTACCCAAACCCAGACCTTGCCCACCTTTACGCCAAGAAAATCCAATATTCTCTATATGCCTCCAAAGTGATATCTACTCCTAGTTCCATATGCTTGGATTCCAGTTGGCTCTTTCTAGAAGTAGGATGGAGTCAACACTGGCCTTGAAGGAATCTGATCTCCCAGCAGGTCACTGTTTGGAAGAGCAGCAGTGGAAGGAGGTGAAATTCCAGGTGGTCATTATGAGCCTCGTTTGGGGAAAAGAGTAGTGAGTATCCCAATCTCATTCTCAGGGAACACAAAGGCCAGTTCTCAAGGCTAAGTGTCATTGCTCCTGCTGGGCCATAGCATCTGCCTCATTTGCTACTCTAGACCCAGAACCACCAGTGATAGTTGTGGATCTCATAACGTTCTCTGAATGGTGCTATTGAAGGAAACCCCAGACATCAGTGTTGTTTCTGTTTGTAGTTGTTGTTGTTCATTTTTTTCTTTTTTTGAGACAGGGATTCACTCTGTTGTCCAGGCTGGAGTGCAGTGGCATGATCACGGTCCACTTTCAACCTCCTGGGTTCAAGGGATCCTCCCTGCTCAGCCCCCTGAGTAGCTGGGACTACAGACGCATGCCACCATGCCCAGCTAAGTTTTGTATTTTTTGCAGACTTGGGGTCTCGCTATGTTGCCCAGGCTGGTCTCAAACTCCTTGGCTCAAGAGATCTGCCCACCTTGGTCTCCCAAAGTGTTGGGATTACAGGTGTGAGCCATGCCAGCTGACCCAGTGTCGTTTCTTTGAAAACTGGTAAATATTTCCTCAATCCTGTTTCTTACCTGTTATCTAAAAATTACTCGGGTTCGAAACAAAAGTGGAACTTTGGTCATTGTTTCTGAGAGTGTGAATGTGAAAGTGACTGATAATGTCACAGCCTCCCATTGACACGGAGAGGGGAGGCGCCGGGAATCCTGGCGCTTAGGAAGAGGATTAGCGCCTCTGGTCTGGGTCTTCACAGAGGGCCCTGCTCTGCCTCCCTGGGAACACTCTGGCTGGGTTTCGGCTTCAGCTAGCAACGGGGAGTTCTGGCCCCTGCATTCCTTCCATGCTGACACCTGTCATTTCTGCCACCCAGAAGCTGGCAAGCTGAGTTGAGTCTCTTCATCTCACGTGTTGCGACAGCCTCCAGAAATCCCAGCACATCTTCCATGTTTTTTGACTCTCTTATTAACACAGATTTTGAAGGCCTTAAAAAAAAAAAAACCTAAATATATTTCTTGTTCTCAACAAACAGCTTTTCAAACGACTGCATTATTTATTCATTAGTATTACATTCAGAGTGCAGCACTTTATGTTACTTGGAGAAATAAATGAAAGAAAAGCAATATTGCTCTAATCCCCAATTTACAGCTTTTGTGGGGCCTGGAACAGTTCTGTCGTAAAGCTCTGTCCTGGCCAGCCCAACATGTCTCTTTCCACTGTTTATATGTCTCTTTATCACTCTATCTGCCCAAGATGGACCAACCTAGTCATTTTGTGGGCTCAACAAATATCTTGATCCATTTTGTGAATGTTTTCAGTTTGGCTAAACTTAAAACACATTTTCCCCAAGCACTTTTTCCTCTTAATTTTTAAACTCGTATATTTTAAGGAAAATTTAGCCCATGTGTTTCTCATTATTCCTGATTCATTTGCACTTAACTCATCAAAATGTTGCTTTGCAAAAGTTGTTTGCTTTCCAAGAAGACTCCTGAAGCTCTTTTTTGTACATTCAGCCTGCTCCCCTCTTTTGTCCTTCCCTTCCTTTTTTTTTTCTTTCAGAGGCACACTTTTCTTGGAAATGGGAATTTTTGCCCCCAGCAGCAGACACATTGACATATTGTAGGAAAAGCTGACCCTGGTGTGGACTTAATCTTCTAGCTCAGTTGTACCTGGCCACCCCTTGATAGCAGTTGTGTTCAGAGAAACATGTACCTGTGCAGTGAGGAATCATCATTTTTTGTTCTCTTGACCAGAAAACAAATGATGGGCACTAGCAAAAAGCAATTTAGAATGTAAACTTTAGAGCTTTTAAATTCAATCATATATTAACTTCATTGAATTTTACTTTTCTCATCTGTGAAATAAGTGTAGCAATGGTACCTGCTGCATAGTGAACATTAATTGATATACTATACACAAGGAAGGACAATATGTGATAAGCACATTGTAAGCGCTCAATTATCACCGTTTTGATTTTGCCTGAATTTGCCCAGAATCACACATCTTTTCTCCATGAGATACTCAGGATGTTTTATTTAGGTCATCCCAGAAATAGACCCTGAGTCCAGGATTCAAGTGTAGATAATTGGTTCACATGATTTTAGTCTCATCAGGTTTCTCTTGGTGAGTTGGAAACTGACAAGACTCAGGAAAGAGTTGAAGTTCTAGTTCAAGGGCAGTTATGAGCCATGTTACGGGTGAGGTCCAAAGTCAGTCTACTGGACAATTCCCTCTTGCCTGGGGGACACCAGCCTTTTCTTCTGTTCAGGACTTCAACAGATTGAATGAGGCCCATCCTTATTCTGGAGAACAATCTGCTTTACTTGAGGTCCATGATTTACATGTAAATCTCATCCCTTACTCGTCCCTCATAAAAACCATCCAGAATAATGTTAGACCAAATATCTGAGCACCATAGTCCAGCCAAGTTGACACATAAAATTTACCATCATGGGAAGTAAGACAGGGAGAAAAAAGAAGCCAAAAATCAGAGAACCTTAAGCAGACTGCCTGTCTGGGTAACCGGAGCTTCATCTCTCTGTGCACCCACATTCAGGCGTTGGCTAAGGCCTGCTCCCATGTGGCGTCCACACTCTACTCTTTTGTCCTGTTGCACACACAGGCAGAATGGCTCTGCCACTGCCAGAGAAAGCCCTTAGATAATGGAAGACAGATGCTGATGGTTGAAAGTTGCGCAGATGTGCCAGGAAATGATATAGGTCCAGAAGACCAGGCAAGGCAGGTACAGCATTCGCCACAAGGTCCCTTCATCTCTCAGGCTCTGATTAATACAGTCAGGCCTCCCTCTCTTTCTCACACTTGAACTTCTCACTACTTGTAAGTCAGAGAGCAAATATGCTCAAGTTTATCAGCAAGAAATCCAGAAGAGGCTCTTAGAGAGAGTCTCTGGGTCTCTGTGTACAGAGATAGAGAAGTAGGTACAAGTCTTAATTCAGGAAGTTGGTGTTGGCTAGAAGCATGCTTTACATTCACATATGCATTGGACATAAATAAACACTGCCATTATTCCATTCCAAATTGGCATGAAGGGTCCATTCAATAATAAAGAATGGTTTTATTTGGCTTTGAAAAACAATAAAATACATTTTATTATAAGTTCATTAACTTTGAAACAACTAAAAACAAAAAACACATAAGAAATACAAAAGTTGTCCCATAAGAAAAGTATATTACTAATTTGCTGCTTTAAACACAAAGTTTAAAATATTATAACAAAAAATACTGTGTCTAGACATCATTCTTAGCTAGCTTGTGGAATCCATGCAGGGTTATTTTGTTAAAAACAGCTTTATTAAACTTTAAATAATCATTGATAATGATCAATGATTTTTTTTTTTTTTTGTAGCACTGAAATACCTTGGGATCATTGTGAAGTTTAAATCCTAGCTCTACACTCACCTAGCAGTGTGACCTTGGACAAGCTAACTAACGTCTCTGAGCCTCCATTTTCTTCTATAAAATGAGAATAATAACAGGAGTTCCTACTTCATGGAGTCGTGAGAAAAAATTTCGAGTTAGAACATGAAAAACCTTTAAAATAGAACTTGGAACATACTAAATCCTCATTAAAGTCTAAGGTATTGTTATTAGAATAAAGATGCAAGAATTTGAGTTTAATGACCCCAGTTCAAATCCTGGCTCTTCCGTGTACTTATATGACCCTGGGGAAGTCACTTCATTACCTGGAGCTTTCATCCTCTTGCCTATAAGATGGTCATATTTTGCCTGCCTGACTCTCTCATGGGGTCAAATAAGGTCTTGAATGAGCAAGCATGTGGTCAACAGTGCTTCCTGTGTTCTTTGCACTACATTTTGACGTTTTTCTGAAATATCTCTCACCCAATTGTCAATATTAGAAGCTTCTAGCCATTGGTTGGTTTAGATAAACCAACATCTAAAGTGACAGTCTAGCAAATGGGATGACATGGTATAGTCCTGAGAAAAAGCCCCTATACAGCCCCCAATACCTAAATGTGCTTAGCAAGGATTTGAGCCCTTAAGTCTTAATGTTAAACAATTTTTTTTTCTAATTTTTTTAATGAAAATTTCCAAACATGTAGCAAAGTTGAAAATAATTGTAAAATAAACCATATATCTAACACTTAGGTTCTAATATTAACATTTTTCAATACTTGTTTTATTGCATGCATATCTATCCATCTATCTACGAACCGAGGGTTTGCATTTTGAACACAGAGTTGGAAGCTGCCTTTCAGATATGCTGATTATCCATCTTCTGTTCTCTGAGTAATCCCAGTTCCATTCTATACTATGGACTCTATAGACTGTTAGAATGCATCAGGGATTCTCATAGGTTGCATTCAAAAGCCTCTCATAGATTTCCTTTTAGATTCAGAAGAGGCTTATAAGAATCTTATTTAGACCCTTATGTGGTTTGGCTCTGTGTTCCCACTCATATCTCACCTTGAATTGTAATAGCCCCATGTGTTACAGGAGGGATCCAGTGTGAGGTAACTGAGTCATGGGGGCAGGTTTTTCCTTTGCTATTCTTGTGATAGTGAGTAAGTCTCACAGATCTGATGGTTTTATCAAGGGGAATTCCACTGCACATGCTCTCTTGTCTCCCATCATGCAAGACATGACTTTGCTCCTCCTTTGCCTTCCACCATGATTGTGAGGTCTCCCCAGCCCTGTAAAGCTATGAGTCAATTAAATCTCTTTCTTTTATAAATTATCCAGCCTTGGATATGACTTTATCAGCAGCATAAGAATGATACAGACCCCATGACTTTATTTATTATTTATATATTTATATATAACATAAATATATATTTATGAAAAATTTATACACAATATAAGCATATATGATATATATTTATATCTAATATAAATTTATAATTTATATAATAATTGTAAAAATTATTTACAATTTATGTAATACAGACCCCATGAATTTTTTTTTTTTTTTTTGAAAAATGTAGTTGGCATTGTTAAATTAGCTGGGTCAAATAATTTATTTTAGCCCAAAGACAGAGAAGCTTGGAAGTGATTGACCTTTGGTCTCATAGTCCATAATAAAATCATCACTGGAATCGAGGCATGCTGACTCCAAAGTGATTCTGTGATAAAATTTTCTTCCTGTTGATTCTCTAATAGTCTCTAGTAGTCTTATTAATAGTCGAATAGTCTTTTGCTGCACTTGATTTGGTTTAAACAATTTTGACCCAAGAAACTACACATGAAAAATAATTGTTAAATACTGCTTTTACACACCACAGCTAAAATGTTTCTTAGATACCCTTAATTTTTCCTTTGCAAAAGAAGGTCTTGGGAGAATGCATTTTCAGATTACATATCAAGAAATTGAAGCATTGGGTGATGAACACCCTCTTTGGATCTGCATTTTCTTGAGCCCCATTATATGGAATTCATTCATTCATTTATTCATTATTTACCAAATATTAAGACTGCATCTACTATGTATACTGTTCTTGGTACTGAATATAATGCTGAACAAAACAGACCAGGTTTTTTTTCTTTTCTAGTGACACTTACATCTAGAAAAGAAAGTAACAATAATAAACAAGTGAATAATTCACTAACTTTTTTCACAGAGGCTATAAAAAAATAAGAGAGATAATAAGTGAATGATTGGGAATAAGTGACTAGTTTAGATAGGAGTTGAAAGATTTCTTTTGAGCAAATGAGATAGCAAATTAATCATTTATAGAGTGGGCAGGAGAACCACAATTGCAAAGGCCAACAAACTGAGCCAGTATTAGGGGTGAAGCTGGTGAGAATGGTGAGAGTTTTCAGGGAATATATTTTTATTTTTATTTTTTGACTGTCTTGGTGAGGAAAGGGAGAAATATAAACGGATAGAGGCCGGGCATGGTGGCTCATGCCTATAATTCCGGTAATTTGGGAGGCTGAGGCAGGTGGATAATTTGAGGTCAAGAGCTTGAGAACAGCCTGGCCAACATGGTGAAACCCCATCTCTACTAATAATACAAAAATTTTCTGGGCATTGTGGCACGTGCCTGTAATCCCAGCTACTCAGGAGGCTGAGGCAGGAGAATTGCTTGAACCCAGGAGGCGGAGGTTGCAGTGAGCTAAGGTTGCACTATTGCACTCCAGCCTGTGTGACTGAGACTACAACTCAAAAACAAACAAACAAACAAACAAACAAAAAACACCTGATAGGAGCAAGGCTATATGACCACAATATGGTAAAGAATCTGAATTACAATGTCCATCAGTCATATATTTTTAAGTAACACACTCTTTCTAATATAATCTCATACCACCTTTACTTTACCATCATCTATATAAACAGTCCATTATGACATGTATTCTTTGCCCTTGCCAACTTGAAATTCCTTTTTGGAAATAGACTGTATGTATCTGGATTAATATTACACTCCCACTTAGGAAGGTGCCTGGTACACCATAGGTGTTCAGTAAGATTCAATTGAATTCAAGTAGGCAGGTAAAACACTCATGGGGGCCTTAATTTGTCCAGATGGACATTCAATTCTGGAGAAGGGTCAGAGCAAATTTTGCTCTCATAGCTTTATTAAATATAAACTAAAGGCACAAGCAAGGAGGAAATTTTACTTCTGGAACTCAGGGTCTCTGATAAATAGTATTTAGCTTTCAGTCCTCTGGAGAAAATTTTTTGTGGTAAATAATGCCAAAGGGATCTTGTGACATGCAGCCTTCTAACATTGCTCCCAGAAATCCCCATCTCCTGGTGTTCATGCATTGTGTAATTCCCGTCTGTTGAGTAGGGACTGGATTTAATGACTTACTTCTGATAAGTAGAATACAGCAGATGTGATGTGATGCCACTCCTGAGTGTTAGTTATAAAGATTATCATTTCTATTTTGCTGGCATCCCCTCTCTGGCTGTTATTGTGTGCTTGCTTCAAAGGAGAGGGCGACATGGCAAGGAAGTAAGGTGGCCTTCGATCAACAGCCCGCAAGGAACTGAATCCTGCCAACAACAATCAAATAAGTGGGCTTGGAAGCAGATCCTTCCCCTGTCAAGCTTTCAGATGAGACAAACCTTGGCCAATACCAAGATTGCAAGCTTGTGAGATATCTTGACACAGTGGGCCCAGCTAAATTGTGCCCAGATTTCTAATTCATGAGCACTGTGAGATAATAAATGTTGTTGTTTTAAGTCATTAAGTTTTGGGGTGATTTTCTATGCAAAGATGGAAAATAAATTCAGCTCTGATAAAGCGCTGACAAGATGCACATGAGATTTACTAACCTCTGAAATAAGAAAGACTCACCCACATAGGCTGCAAGGGTTTAATCTGCCTTCATCCATCAATAATTCATGCTTGGAAGTGCCTGACATCTGAAACACAGCATGTTTACTTCCAAATAAGTAGAATCCTGATGTTGGCACTACCCTCAGCATCTCTATGCACCTCTGTATTTTAGTTTCTATAACTGGTGGGAGAGACCAATAAAACTCCTGCTCCTTGAAAAAGTAAATCACAATAAAATACCATGTTGAATATACCCCTTCAAAGTACTAATGAACATCTTAAGAGGAAAAATCTTTGTGGGAAGAGAGGGTCCTGGATATATATGAGTGTGTGTGTGTGTGTGTGCAAGTGTGTGCCTGCAAGTCTCTGTAAGATGTACGTATATGTGTGAATCTCTGTGTGCCTGAGAAGTGAGAAAAAGAAATAACTCTGTGCACTTCTATGTTTTTCACTGTTTTTCAAACACACTCAGTCTGCCTCCCAATTGCTCTTCCTGCCAGATGTTGACATGTAAATTCTGGCTTCAAAAATGAGAAGGCCAAGGTGATCCAAACAAATTTAACTCAATGAGCCAGAGTCAAATTACCCAAAGGTTAGAAGTGACCCCTTATTCAGAGAGATCCAAGCACTGCACTACTATTTGCTGCAGGGCTGCCCAGGGAGCTAGTTTAGCTCGACATCTAACATGCATTTCTGGCATTGGTATTGTTTCAATTACCAGACCATTCACATCTTAGCTGACACATGCAATGAAGCTTGCTCCTTGCCTGGTACATAATTTAAGGTAAAAAGAAAAGAGGGTGTGTTTCATCATGGTCTATCATATCTTTGTCTTTTGTTCTGGGAGGTATTTGCATACCTAAAGGGAAATCGCCTCTTTAATTTCTTTCCCTTCTCCTAATCAGCTGAGGCCTATTAAGAAGCACTCTGTATCCTGTAATCAGACAATTTATACAGCATGCACCCTTAGGCTACAGCTATTATAAACAAGCTGGAGAAATCCTTTACAATAAATGATTAGCATGGGAAGACACCATTCATAATTAATTTTTTTTTTTTCTGTTTTTGTTGGCAGATGGTCTGAGGCATCCAAGCATGGCCTATTGCCTGTGTCTTTATTCTGAATAGAACAGGGCAGCCTTGGGAAAATGTTGGCTGCTCAGCTAGCTCACATAAAAAAATCACATAAGCACTTCCCTAGCTCCTCTTATTGGTGTTCAGGGCTTGAAGAGAGCTTTAGGGAAGGGTGTCTAATGGACCACGTGACTGTACCTACTGATCCTTTCCATGTTAATTATGAGGTGTTATGATCCTTACCACAGACGGATTACATAAAGGGGCTCAGTTCTTCATCCCCACCATTTGCCATGTAACTTTGTTTGTATCTCTGACTCTGGCCTCTGTTGTTGACTTGCTGTGCCAATGTTAGCAAATGTGAAGCACACCCAGGCTTGAATAGCACTGTGCAATTGGACTTGTTAACACTTACCTTCTACCGTTGCCACATGAACATGCCCAGGCTAGCCTGATGGATGATGAGAGACACGTAGAATAGAGCAGAGTCACCACATTCATCTCAGCTGAGACCTTTCTAGATGGGTCAACAGCCCCCTACCCCCAGACCTGTGAACCAGCCCAGCCAAGATCAGCCAAGTCCAACCTGAATAATTGAACTCTGTGGTCTTGTTAGCAGCATAAAACTGTATTATGGTACCCACAGTGGTTTTTACGATTTTTAATTATGCAGCAGTATTGTGGCAACAGATAATTGATATAATCCTCAAATGGATAATCTCTTTCAGTATGAAGAAACAGGATTTGGAAATCCATAAGTGTAAGCCCTCATGTATGGGTAGAGCAGGTTTCCTGCTCACAAGAGACACCAACTTAAACTGACAGGAAAGAGGTTTTGGACTAGTGCTATGTATATGCATATGCACACAGTCTCTTGAGGGGTCAGTGAAAGAAGCTGCTGAAATGTCACCCATTGATGGGCTTCCAACAGAAACGAGGTTTTCTCACTGTCATCTAACTCCCTGCTATTCTTTAATGTAGCTCTCCTAAACCCCCAGCACCCAGGTGTTCCTTTTGCCATTCATAATACTGCTTCTCTCCTACTTTGGGATACCCTCTTTTCTGTTCATCATTATTGCACTGAATGCTAACCCACTGAGTGGCTCTATTTTCCTCTTCTCTGCAGTACTTTTAGGTTTTCAGCATCTGTGTTATATGCACTAGCCTTTGGTTTTATATGACTATACATCAAACTGCAACTATTCTACGTCTAATCCCTTAATTAATCTATAAGCTCCTGAGAGGAAAGCTATGGTTTCCTCTAAATGCTTTCACAGTATAAGGCCAAAGTCAATGCTTTTGGCACTAAGTAAAGGTTTCACATGTGTTTACGCCTTGAGGTAAAACAGAAGATCTGCTGGTTATATTTAATAGAATGCTACTAATTTCTTCTGTCTGACTGAAAGGTTCATGGATGCTAAGCCATTCCTTTCCAGAAACATCTTTAAGAACCATGTTGCAATTGCATGTTGATCAAGGCTTGTCTAAGTATGGTCCTGCTTGAAGGTAGAAAAGCCATTTCTATTCATCCAACCAACCATTCAATAAACACTTAATAGGTCCCTTCTATGTAGAGGACATCCCTATTATATAAGGATAAGTGATAGAAGAAAAAGACTTTTGAGAATAAATCCACTTAAAATCAGGGACCAAAAGTTTGTAAGAGCAAATAAAGTAAAACAATCTCATTGGGTCTACATATTGATAAAAATAAAATAAATAATTATTTTACCTTACATTTAGCAAAATATAGACTATAAACACAGCAATTTGTTAACTCTGAGAATCAACAAAGAATGAATCAAAGTATGAGAATTTTGGCACATTTTTCAATATCCCTTACTTAACCATTGATTTTTATTGAAATTTTAAAAAGTCATGTTAATTACCCTGACTTGATTATTACACATGGTACACATGTGTCAAATTATCCCCTAGTACTGCAGAAATGTGTACAATTATTATGTGTCAATTAAAAATAAAAGACAAGTGATTTTTTGGAGTGAAAACATTTGAAAACTTCATCAGTTTCCCCAAAGACCTCTATTAACTCTTTGATATACAAATTAACTAATGAAAACACTTTTCCTGACACTGTTGAATTTTTTCTTCTTTCATTGTTGTGTTCAAACAATCAAACACATTCATTTGCTGTATTTGTTGGTGGTTTTGTACGTGTTCCCTCCCAGTGGCCTCCACTATCCTTTTCATCAACTTTGTGGAATCTTTTACTAGTCTGTGAATTAACTTTGCATGGAGCTTGCTTTGTATTTTGCATTTTAGCGGAAGACTTCCTCCAAATGGTTTGTAACTGATCGGAGTGATGGTTGCTAGCATTAAGCAAGACAGGACAAATGAGTGGAGGCCGAACTTGAAAGCTGGAGGAACATTACTTTGGAATATTTTGAGATTTCGATGTTTATTAGGTTCCCTATGAAGCTTTGTAACTACATGCACTTCGGTAATAAAAACCTGAATGACAACATCCCTATATAAGGCTAATTGATTAGAAACTATGAAGGAGGTAAAGATGCTAAATCTGAAGTCAGGGCATCTCAGTTGTAGCCTCCATTGAGTCAAGAGTCTTGTGTTCAAGCCAGTTCCCTCACTTTTCTCATCTATCTTGGAAAGCCTGTAGCTCCCCTGACTACTTTTTAGTTTCTTTCTGCAATTAAATAAACCCAATATTTAAACTGTAAAGTCCTTGGCCATGGAAGATGACTGGCGAACCATTGATCCCTGCATTTTATAGGGAAAGCAAGGGCTCATGGGAACTGTTGCTATGGGTAAGAGACTTAACTTGCTCAGCTTCTCTTGTGTGTCTGTGAAACTCCTCCAATGGAGTCTTTGAGATTCCAGATTTGACTTCTTAGCACCTTTTTGTGTAGACAGGAAGGAATGCCTCCTCCATACCCTGTCTTTTATCACCTCTTCTGAGAGGCACAGACTCTTGGCTGTAGCATAACCTTCTCTTTCCTGGCAAGTGATTGTCCTGCTGTCACTTGGGCTTCTATAACCAGCAGTATAATGGAATGGTTCAGTTTTAGCTGTTTCTGGCATTTCTAAGTGGTAATAAAGACCCCAGGCAAACATCTAAAGTGTGGCATCCAAAAAATCCCTCTCCTTTGACAGATTCAACTCTTGTTTTAAAGTTCCTAGACTGGTACATCCCTAAGAGAAGTCCCTCTCTCTTGTCATCTCTGCCAATATAATGGCAGGAAAGAAAATCTGTGCTCTCCTCACTCCAGGACAATTATGACCTATTGGAGAACTTTGTCTTAGGGGTTCCTTGGGGAGACCAATATGATGCTTAGCAAACACCAATCAGAAGGGGAAGATCTTAAATTTAAAAAGCTTTGCATAGCTTATCTCATTTTATTCTTATAATCATTTTATGATATATATAGTGTATGATTGGTTTATATTTGGTTAGAAGTGACATAAAACCTGATTTAAAATAGCTCTGGCAAACATGTAAATTTGTATGTGGAAATGGCTTCGGTCTGAGATGATCCAAGTCTCAGGTTCAGATTCAACTTACTTTTGGGTGGCCCTGCTTCTACAAGTTCCTCTCTTTGTAGCAAATAGCCGTACTAGTTCCAAGCATCACATCTTCATAGGACCAAGCCAAGTGGACATTAATGCCTTCTTTTATACAGCCTGAGGGTTACTTCTACTGGATTGTGCCAGTGGTGTGCTGGTCCCTTAAGTTGATTGTGTGGATTTCTTCCCAGCATCAAGTTCAAGGATGTCATATTGGTAGTTTAACGTCAGCCATAGAGGGAGTATTTTGGCCACAGAAATTGGCAATTGCTGCAAATAAGCCTTTTATTATTTACAGAACCAGTTGTTAAACATTTGCCAGCACACCTGTTTGTACCCAACTTTTAATAATTTACTGGAAAAATGGGCTTATGCCATTCATAGGTGGCTTAGGTACTAGAAGCAAAGGTCAATCTCAATCAAATTACACATCTAAAAAGGAGGTAGGATGGTGACCCAAAATATATTCAGGGCACTCTTACCAAGAAAGAGGAGTAGTGGATGCTAGCCCCAAACAACAGATACTTTATTTTCCACAGAGGTCAAAAATGCTGGATCTGCATTTTAGATGAGGCAGCTGATACTCAAGTGCTACTTTTGGTGGAGGAAGCGCCAGATCTGACACTAGAGCCCAATTCTTCTGTACGTCGTTTTCACGGTTCTTTCTTCTACACACTTCACTATTCTTACCTGACCTCCCCAGGGTCTACGGAACCTAAAGATTGCTAAGCCTGGGGATGATATGAGTCATTTCCTACAAAATCCTTTACCAAATGATATCCAAATAGCATTGGGGTATCACGACTGAATGGCAGCATTTCTCTGCCTGCATTTCTTTACTGACATTGCATTTAGACTAGCTTCCCCTCTCTTTTTCTTTTTTGTCAGGCTCTCTTTCCAAGGTGAATTTAGACATATGAGCACTCCAGGGGAGATCTGATTTGACAAACAGGTCTAGAAAGGGGAATAAGCAAGCACTGGCATTGACTTGGCTTCCATTGAGACTGGGCTCCATTAGTGAACTGAATGTTGGTATTCTGGGAAAAGCCAGCTTGTCACTGGAAAATTTAGTTCTTTGAAATAAATGGCATTAGATTTGCCTTTGGTTGTTGCGTTCCAAGAGCTCTTGCCTATGAAACCATTCTCGATCATAGAGGGCAGCATGTCTACAGGAACGTTCAATTTGCTACATGCCTGCTACCAGTTATCATTTCGTGCCCTGGCAGACATTGCTAATCAATCTAGATGCTGACTCAGCTCACCTTTAAACTGAGATTTTCGGAGATGATTCTGTATGCAACTACTACCAACTGATGAATGCCAGCATGAGTATGAAACCTGTTTGAACTCCTGTGCTTTTATGGTGTGTATTTTACAATGAACTCTGATCTATTTACTGCCATTTGAGTTTTAGTGGCACTTGATTATATTGTTATAGTATCCTCTTTTTTATGCAAATCTGTTAAAACTTGTTTCTCTTGAAAACATTTAAGTACTTAGGGCACTTGGACTGTGTTTTACACTACTTTGTGACTTTCCCAGTGTCAAGATGGGTACAGACTAGGTGCTCAATAAATATTTGGGTGATTAATTACCTAAGGAATTAGGATTAATCACCTAAAGGATTCTTTGGTTGATAAACCTAAGGAATTCAATAGAATGAAAGTCTAGAAAAAACTTTGCTTACTTGGAACTATCAAAGTAAAACTTTGGACTATGGATAATTCAGTCAACCTGCAAGCCTCTATTATCTGCTCAGAGTTTGTGAAGACCATTGCTGTAGTCTCTGAAGTGTATTGATAATTAAACATAATCTTTACCCTCAAGAAGTTTATGGTTCAGTACCAGGAACAAGAAAGATAGGAGTAAACATCAGAATTGTAAAAATATAAAAGTGACGTAGAGGAGAAAGACTGAGATGAATGAAGTTGACAAGGTTAACAGCTGAACACTCCACAATGGAAAGAGGCAGTGAAATGGGAAATTTATTCCATAAAGCTTCCTTCAAAGAGTGTCAACAAGATGTAATGCCAATGGAATAGAAACACCTTCTTTCAGAATCACAGCCTTATATGTGTGGAACTTTTGACTTTACATGAAATTCCCAGTGCATGAGTACAGTAACATTTTGATCTTGGATATTCCTTTCTAATCTACTCTTCCAACCAAGCTTGCATAAATATTTCATTGGGTTTTTTTGTTTTTCCATGTTTGTTGGCACTAATTTTTCAGAAAAGGAGTCTCTTAAACTGAATGTGCTGTTAAACTGTGTCCTCCTAGGCCTAACCCACATGATAGCCTGCAGTTTGTGACAGCATCTCAGCTGCCAGCTCCGCCCACATTCCCTTCTTCCACCTGCCTGTTCTACCCAGATCCCTCTGATTAATTGCTCACAGCTATACGTCTTCAACTTCCATTAGGACCTCCCTCAGGTTGTGACACTGCTTCACCAGCAAAACAGAGAGTCCTGGTGGTACCTGGGGATTTCCATCCTCTGTGGGCCAGCCTTTGGCCAGTGATGAACTGGACAGTGTGTGAAAGTTCAGATCCCTTGATGCAGTAGGAACTCAGGCTGAGGGCTTCCCCTTCAGGGTCACACTGAAGCTGGGACTGTACCTTAAGTCACAGCCTGGCTTATGTTTCTCCCCTTCCCTGTCCTGCTTCTTCCACTTTTCTAATAGTTTCTACTGGGAGCAATTCCTGAATCATCACATATACACAATCCTCTTGCCAGCTCAAGAGGCTCCAGCCTAAGCAGTGTTTCTTGCAGTATCGTCTATAGCTAGGAAGCTTCTTATAATGGCAAGCTCTAAGTCTCAACCTCAGACCTTTTAAAACAGAATCTTGGGAGAGGTGGGGCAGGCCAGAGAATCTGCATATGTCACAAGGCCCCCAAGTGACCTTCTATTTTTCTTAAATATAAGATGTTGATTAATAAATATTACATTTTAATTAATTAAAATTCTTAAGGTTTTGCTTAATAAAAATTAAAGTTTTACTTATGGGGGTTGATATTTAAAGCAAGTATATACATCAAGTATTTGGGGATGAGGATTAATGAGGTAGGATATAAACAATACCTCAATTGACCTTGCCTCAGGGTCTGTTAAATGATTGACTGGTATGACTCTAAAAGTAATACTGGCCGGACAAGTTGCTTACACCTGTAATTCCAACATTTCGAGACACAGAGGCAAGAGGATCGCTTGAGCCCAAAAATTCAAGACCAGCCCAGACAACATAGCGAGACCTTATCTCTATTTTTTTTTAATTGCTGATATTCTGTATTGATGGGATTTTGTGTGTGTATGTGCATGTGTGTGCAATGTCTGGACAAATCTTAGAAACATTATTTTCCCCCCTCAATAGTAATTTTTTTCTTCAGAAAATTTACTCCTGAAGCCAAGTTCAGCGCTTTTCTCTATTATTTTTCTTTTTAAAATATTTTAATCAATGAAACACTTTAATTGAAAATTTAGGCAGAAGTTCAATACGCAATGTGGATAGACGCTGAGCTGTTCCATCTGATGGAAGTGGAGAGACTGGGATCCTGCCTGTTTCAATTCTTTCCCATTCTCTGATCTGAGCTACTTTCACTAACTCCTATTAGTTATTGAAAGGAGATTAATTGCCCTGTTATCTCAAGGACCTCCTAGAGCTCTGTCTGAGTGGAAGAGAAAAAGACAGATGAGCATTTTTTTTTCTAGGATGCATGCTTGGTACTTTCAGGGACTCAAGATTTTTGGCAATGGAAAATGATCTCCATTTGTTTGATCTATCTACAAAAGTATTGAATTATTCTTTTTTTTTTTTTTTTTTTTTTTNAAAACCACGTTGAGATACCATCTCACACCAGTTAGAAGGGAAATCATTAAAAAATCTGGAGACAACAGATGATGGAGAGGATGTGGAGACTAGGAACATTTTTACACTGTGGGAGTGTAAATTAGTTCAACCACTGTGGAAGACAGTGTGGCGATTCCTCAAGGATCTAGAAATAGAAATTCCATTTGACCCAGCAATCCCATTACTGGGTATATACCCACAGAACTATAAATCATTCTACTATGAAGACACATGCACAGTATGTTCATTGCAACCCTGTTTACATTAGCAAAGACCTAGAACCAACCCAAATGCCCATCAATGATAGACTGGACAAAGAAAATGTGGCATATATACACCATGGAATACATGCAGCCATAAAAAATGATGAGGTGTGTCCTTTGTAAGGACTTGGATGAATCTTGAGATCATCATTCTCAGCAAACTGACAGAAGAACAGAAAACCAAATACTGCATCTTCTCACTCATAGGTGGGTGTTGAACAATGAGAACACATGGACTCAGGGAGAGGAGCATCACACACTGGGAGCAGTTGGGGAGGGCTAGGGGAGACACAGTGGGGGGTGAGAAGGGTCGGGATAGATAACATGGGGGCAAATGCCAGATATGGTATGCACTCATGCAACAATCCTGCATGACTTGCACTTGTACCCCAGAACCTAAAGTAAAATAAAATTAAAAAAAAAAAAAAAAAAAAAAAATAAAAAAAAAAAAAAAAAAAAGAAAAAAGAAAAGAAAAGATGAAGGGATCCCAGGGGATCTTGGCAGAATACTGATAGGGTCCACTGCACTCATTTACTAGTGGTGGTTTGTTTCCTTTCTCAGTATGAGAATTAAACAGTCCTGAAGCCAGCAGAGCCAATGTAAGCCTCAATGCATTTAGATTTGCATGTTCATTTTTCTTCAAAGCAGACTTTGTTTTATTCAAAACTAAAATTCTCCTAAAGGATTTTCTGAGTTATTTCATAGAATCATATATTTTTGAAACTGAAGGGAACTCAGTGACTATGCACAACCTCCCACCAACTTGGGCTACCCTGTCCCCCAACCTCACAACTGTCTGGAAGAGTGTCAACTTCCAGATATTGAACAGTTTGTTAATAGAGCAGCTATAATAGCTGTCTGTTAGCAACTTTTATATTATTTTCACAATAGTTATTTAACTTGCAAAATATTGCAAAATATAAAAAGAATAAAAAATAGCAGGTACCCATGTTCTCATCTATCATTTAAATAGATATTATTTGACCAAATATTGGCTGAGCTATCTTTTTTTTTGATACAAAAGAGAACATGCTATAAATTCAGATAAAGTGTCAGCCTTCACCTTCACCAATACTTTCAGCAATAACTTCTCTTACAAAATGAATCAGTCTCTGAAAAGGCCATGTTATTATCCTTTAGCTTTTTTTTTTTTTTAAATGTAGCTACATTTGTATGTGGAAAAATACATGAATATTATCACACCTTAACTTTTTTAAAGGATTTATTATTTTGATACACATACATTTAATTTCTTCAGCCGAGTAGCCATAGAATGTTTTATTACATTTCCTGAGTGAGGGACACAGTAAGGTTGTGTTTCTGTTTTAGTATTAATAAAAATAGTACCGATTAGATTTTATGCCTATTTCATATTTGAGCTTGAGCAGTTTTTTTCTATAGGAAATGTGGTATTGCTATGTTGTAGTATGCATCTTCAACTTTTTTTTTTTTTTTTTTTTTTTTTTTTGTTCTGGGCTTTTTCTCCTCACTAAGAGGCACCCATCAGAGCCTACTAAGCAAGGCCGCAGGGGTGACCAGTGGCTTTTGTAACTTTTAAATTGTTTTTTTTTGAGACAGTCTTGCTTTGTCCTCGAGGCTGGAGTGCACTGGCCCGACCTCAGCTCACTGCAACCTCTGCCTCCTGGGTGCAAGTGATTCTCCTGCCTCAGCTTCTCGGGTATGTGGGATTACAGGTGTGCACCACCATGCCAGGCTAATATTTGTATCTTTAGTAGAGATGGTGTTTCACCATGTTGGTCTCAAGCTCCTGACGACAAATGATCTACCAGCCTCCTAAAGCAATGGGATTTCAGACATGTAAGGGGTCTTGAAATGACCCTTGTTGAACTCTCAGCCCCCAGGTTTTAGTGGGAGCCTGGATTTAGCTTCCAGATCCTAGAAGAACTTTACTAACCAGTTCTAGGCCTGAACCTTGACTTTATTCACCTTGTGACTTCTTGGAGCTTATAGAAAAGGAAAAGTCACTTAGCATCCCTAAGACATGGGGGCTGGTGCTGTGAACAGATTACTCTAGCAGGAGTTTAAGCTTAAAAGTAAGAGGAAGAAAAGAAGGGTGTGAGGACCATTTCTCCTAAAGTACTGGGATCACAGACATAAGCTACTTCACCAGCCCAGTATTAAACTATTCTTAAAGTGTCTGCATACAATATTATTTTTCTGGTGCAGGAGAACATTCAGTGTGAACCTAGTCCTGAGGTTTGTATAAAAATTATTGAATGAGTTCAATGGGACTCAGCAGAGTCCAACCCAAGCCACATGAATAACGAAGGTGGACCTTACTTATATCAAAGCTGATCTCAGAGCCTCTAGCCCATGGTTTCTGGTTAGTTAGATGTTTTTCGTGATGCACTAGTGGGATATCCCTTTGTCCATTCCTCTCATTCTTTACCCTGCCTTCTGCTGCAGGGAAAAGTCACATTGGGTCGGCTCCAAAGAGTGTCCCTGCTGATTCACTGTGGCTTTCTCTGATCATTAGCCAAACAGGGGACCTTTCCCTTGCCACTAAACTGCTGGAAGTTCAGATGTGCTGAATTTTACCCAATGACTTCATGCTTGAAACGAACAAGCAATCAACCAAGGCACTTGGGGATGAAGGCACAGTGTTTCTCTCCACTGACTCAGTAAAGAGACTATTGTCACTAGCGGGATGATGATGAAGTCAGGCCTCAGGAAGCAGGAACTGGATCCGAGGCAAATCTCTTGGTCTCAGGAAAAGAATTTGGGGGATCTTTCTTGGGATCCTTGGATACTCTACCCACTAGGTCTATGCATTTTCTGGCCTCTCCCCCTCTATTCCCGGCTTCCTTTCTTCCTACTCTATACTTATGCTTTTGCCTGAGTTTAGGCCTTCTGTTGCTAGTAATCTCCACTTCCTTGTAGGGAAAAAAAGAAAAAAAAAACATCTCTGTGGCTCTTCAGGGCACCGCGTTGGCTTGCAGCTTTTGATCCTTAATCCTACTTTCCAGAAATAAAGTTCTACTTAAACATGGAAGAAATTATTTTTTAAAGAAGACTTCTGTGAAGTAAAGTAAAAATCCTTTTGGAAACCAAATATTAGTCTGTCTGTGGAGTTAGTACTTTGGCTCCAAGTAGGACACGTGCGTACTCTACAGCGTTCTTGGAAAGGTCCGGGAGATGGCAATGAAAGTGTTGGCATGTCTAGAGAATAGGGATGAGGAAGACATGGCTGGGATATGGGAGATGATGGTCTTCAATAAGGAAAGTGAGGGCTCAAGAATGAAAAGCCCTAGGTGGAGATTCGGAAGACACAAGTTCTAAAGTCAGCTACTCTGGCCTTCATAAACCATGAAGATGTTACAAAGTCTCCTGTAAGAATCCTATGCAAAGAATGAAGGGTGGCCTCCCTGCTCTGTCATCTGTTTCTTATTTCCCCATTCCAGCGATGGACTTTCCATCCTATCACGTTATGGAAGCAGCTTTGACATCCCTAATTCTACCAAATTAAAAAGACTTTCCACCAATTAACCATTGGTTACCCACTACAAATTACTTGAGAAGTCCCAGGTTAGGCTGACAGAGACTGATTTGTGGCTCTTAAAAGAGTGTTACCCACACAAGCAAGCTTTCTCTTTGGGAGGAATCCATTTAAAAGAAACACACACACATACACACACACACACACACACACACTCCACAGATTGTAGCCATTTCATCAGCCTGAGCTTTGGTCTTTTCTTTTTCACTGGAGCAGGAGGCCAATCCAAGGGGGAAGACCTCCAAATGACCCTTCTTGAACTCTTAGACCCTAGGTTCTAGAGGGAGCCTGGATTTTAGCTTCCAGATCCTAGAAGAACTTTACTAACCAGGTCTAGGCCTGAACCTTGACTTTAGTCATCTTGTGGCTTATTATAGGTTGTAGAAAAGGAAAAGTCACTTAGCATCCCTAAGACATGGGGGCGGGTCCTGTGAACAGATTACTATAGAAGGAGTTTAAGCTTAAAAATAAGGGGCAAAAAAAAAAGAGTATGGGGACCATAGAGCTCAGAACAGAGGAATGTGTTTCATCTTTATGAGATAAAACAAGCAACAGCCCTATGTGGGGAGGCCGTGGCTCAGGGGAGACCAAGGGAGAAAACATTCTGTGGTTTTCTAATCCCTCCTGCTATTATAGAGAAGCCAGCTCCATCAGCCTGGAAAAGTGCCAGGCCAGAGGAACGAGGTCAACCTAAGACCTCAACCTTGTCCAGCTCTGAGCAGAGTCAGTCAAGGAACCTCACTACTGTATGAGTCCTTAGAGGTCACCGTTTCAACCCCCTCATTTGACAGAAACACAGAGAAGGAAAGAAACATCTCCAAAGGCATGCAAGTACCCACAGCTGAAGCTAGAACCCTCAAGCTGCTTTTTTTACCAAAAATGTGCTTTTGCTTTAGATCCAAGGTGGAAAAATCTCTGATTTGAGAACCCAGAGGTAAAACCAACACCTCATAACTAAGTCATCATTAAGTAAAGAGGTAGGAGAGCAAAAGGCACAGGAGTTCCAAAGCCATCAAATCATGGTGTTCTCCAACCTCCTGATCAGATGTGGTGAGGGGAAGGCAGCCCAGAGCTTTGCTGGTGACGACGGGTCTTGTAAGCCGGATAGGCAAAATTTTAAAGCAATGTGAATGCCCAGGACATTATATAATTATCTTCTTAATTTTCTCTGTTTTAAAACTGTACTGTCAATTAGTTAGGGTGCAAACCAGTTTCAGCAAAAGGAGCACTTGGTTAACTCATGCAGTCAAACCAGCAGAAAGAATGGAGGTCCATTCAAACCTCTGAAATGACTGGACACCATTATGAGACCCAAGAAGCCTTCAAGCCACCTCTGCATGATGGTTTTTTTCAGGATTTTACTTACAGTAGTTTTGCCATAGTCTCTGACTCCTCCTAATCGCACATCTCCAGGATTTACTACTTAAGAAAACTTGAATATCCTTATGCAGTTCCAGATGAAAAAATTCCAAGATGGGGTTTCTCAACAGCGGCCTCTGGCCCATGTCTATTTTTCTTTTATTTATTTATTTATTTTTTTTTGAGTCCTTCTCCGATTTGGGGGCCTCTGTTGTTTTTTCCCATTGTTCTTAACGTTTCCAGAGCTTTTCCTATCCAAGGGAGGCTTCATATTTAGGCATATGACAGGGGTGTAGAAAAGATTTTTTTCTGTGATGAGTTGGTGGTGTCAACCCACAGGTTTATCTTCAAAATTCTAAGACCAGCAAGAGGTTTAGTGCAGTGATTGATTAACAATGTCTTCCATGACTGCGGGAAGGTAGAGCAGGCATGCGTGCCACACATTAGTCATCCTCGTGCAAGGGGCCTTAAAGGCATTGAACCAAAACTAGGGGCAGTAGGTGCATCAGATACAGTCTCTGCCTTCAGAGCCAAGTGAAAGAGACAGATAATTAAGAGATTAATTACCACAAAATGACAAGAGCCAATGCTATGTATAAGACCAAGAGCTAACACAGAAGAAAGGAAAGAGCAATTTTTCTTGTGGCATAGATAGATTTTGATTATCTAACCTACTTCGGGGAGAGAAGACAGAAAAATAATTACATTTGTACTAAAATGCATTATGCTATTTTTTTCTCCAATCCATTTGCATATCTAATTATGATTTTCTCAGATTAGTATTGAAATGGTATCTCAGAGCCTGAATACACAAACCAGATAAGAGTGCAGCTAGAAGTGCTCTCTAATGACAAGGTGCCATCTCCCTGTGATTGTTTTCTGTAAATGAACCATTTGGAGTTTACTGATGGTTGTTGCCTATAGTTCAAACTTACATTTGAAGTAATATTCTAACAAGGTGATTAAGGATACTAACTCTATGGCATTATAGCATGACACATTAGCTCCTGCTTTCTATACCCCTCCCTCCCATCAGGAATGTGGTGTGGGAGCTTAAACAAGCCGCTGAACTCTTGAGCCCAATAATTCTCTTTTGAGAATCACTCTGATGATGTAGCTAATATGGATAGAACCCTTAACATCGTGCCTGGACAAAACAGTGCTTGATAAGGATGGCTATTACATGTCAAAAGTCATCTAGGCTGGTCACGGTGGCTCATGTCTATAATCCCAGCACTTTGGGAGGCCGAAGTGGATGGATCCTTTGAGGTCAGAAGTTCGAGACCAGCCTGGCCAACATGGTGAAACCCTGTCTCTACTAAAAATACAAACAGCCAGGCATGGTGGCACATGCCTGTAATCCCAGCTACTCAGGAGGCTGAGGCAAAAGAATCACTTGAACCCAGAAGGGGGAGGTTGTAATGAACTGAAATCGTGCCAGTGTACTCCAGCCTGGGCAACAGAGTGAAACGCTTTGTCTCAAAAAAAAAAAAAAAGTCATCTATATGCCCGTGTGTGAGAGTAGGCTCTTACACAACCGTAAGATATGCACGCCAGAGACCCTGATGCCTGGCTTCAGACTATATCAAGATAGTGCATTGATTGCTGAGTCTGGGTTTGATGCCTCCCTTGCTCATAATCTGTCTTTTGTAAGCACAAGGGAAGGGATCAAGTAATTGGTTTCAGATTTTTAGCTATGCTGGGGAGCCAAGAGTCCATCCTAGCCAAATCTGCCCTTTCTTGCACTTTGGCCGTGGTGAGAGAACTCATGAATTGTGGCCGCCTGACAGTGAGGTGTTGGAGACACCTTAGGGTCCCACAGCTCCCAATGCCCACTGCATACAAGGAAACCCAGGTGTGTAGTACACACAGGTTAAACAAAGCACCTGCCTCTGGGCTTGGACCAGACTACAATGCATTTGGCACTGGTCCTATTTTCCTTTAAAATTTTAAGCCCATGAGTGTACTTAGGGGAATTTAATGCACATGTTTTTTATTCATTTGCATTTAACTCATAAAAATGCTATTTCTAAAGAGGTGGTATATGACCAATAGCCACTTCTTAATTCTTCTTTTCTCTTGCCTTCATCTGTTTATCATCCTCCTTCTTCTCTGCTTCCACCTTTTTCTTCTTTCCATTTCAAGTCTTTTTCTCAGAAAAAGAGATTACTTTCTACCCTTTTTATTCGTCTAAATATCTAAGGTCGAATGTCTGAGCTTGCCTGGAAGTTACCATCCACTGATGTGCATAAGAGATATATGACTTCTTCCGGGGAAAAACCTGAAGCGTTATTTCTGTTTCAATGCTTGCTCTGTGGATGCATCACGGGGTGCATTTAGGATCATGCTACTTATCTCAGAGTAACATTAGTCATCCTGATGACTCACATGTGGGTGGGGATGGAGCAGATGGCTGGGAGGATGCTCTGCAATGCAGAGGTCTGGAAATTTGAGTTTTGGGTGCCTATCTGCAGGCTCTAGAGCTCCAAAGGAGTCAGCCTCCTGACAGTCATAGTTTTGGACTCAGGATTTAAACCAGAGCATTGATTACCTTCCGGATAGCTGCTTGTTGTGGGGACCTGCAGAGTAGCCAGAGCACTCAAGAAAGGACAGACAGAGAGGCAAGACTGTCCCCAGGTCCACTGCAGGGAGTGGACTGCAAGAGATGACCGGGCAAAGCTTGCACGTTTTTAACACAGTGATCACTCCCTCTAATGAATGTCACTCTTCAATTGCCTCTAACAACTCCTTCTTCTATTGGGAGACACTAGGAAGGGAGAGGCCAAGAACTGGGCTGAAGCACCATTCCTGACACAGAGGTGTGTGGTTGGCTGTCTTCTCTGTGGTTAACATTCTCAATCTCTCTCTCTCCCTCTCTCTCTCTCTCTCTGTGTGTGTGTGTGTGTGTTATAGTGAAAATAAGACCATACATTTTTCTTCTATTCTCACAGCAAGTAGATCAGCGTTCTGTAAACAATAGGTACTGAATTGAAATTTTGAAATTTGGTTACATTGAGATCACTTATACTGTCTCCCAAAAGATACAGCGAGGAACACAGGTTTCAGATTTGTGCCACCATTTCAAACCTAGGACTTGAGTTCTTCTCACAAAGTCATTTGATTTCCCCTGGGATGTTTTAGGGGCAGCCCCTCCTCCAGCTTGCTTTACTGTGGATTGGGAAAGAATTCTGCACTAGGACTCGGAAGGCCTAGGTTGGAGAACTAGCTCTGATTCATTGGCTTACTCATAGCAGCAAAATTCTTCATTTCTCTGGGGCTCATTTTCATTGTCTTCAAAATGGAGACCATGTAACCACCGAACTTTGAAAATCGCCTAGTTCAGCTTACCTAATTTTATAGATGAGCAAACTGATTCACATTTGGACTACTTAGATACTTAGATCCTTTAGGGAGGCAGCAGTCACAGCAGGGAGAGAGCACCAAACCGAGACTCCCTGGATTCAAATCTCTCCTCAGTCAAGTACTGGCTGTGTGACTTTAGGCAACTTACTTAAGCTCCCTGATCCTCAGCTCCTTCATCTGAGAAACAGAGTAATATTAGTACCTGCCTCAAAGGCTCTTAAGCACAGTCAATATGTGAAAAGGGCTTGGAACAGCAATTGGCCAATGCTAAGGAGTGAGAATTAGCTTTTCTTATTGACCCCAAGGTCATGTAGTATACCAACAATATTGATGCAGCTTAGAGTCCCATCTTCTGAAGGCCACCATCCTGCTGTTGTCAGCTTAGGCTGCGTGTTAGATTCACGTCTGATTTAATATTTTTAAAAAACCTCCCCTGAGCAATTTTACTGCATAGCTAGGACTGAGAATAACTGTTTTACATACTGCCCTCAACTACTTCAAAAGACATGTATATGTATTTGTGTGTATATATGTAAATATGGACATATACAATATTAACTATATACATATACATGTATTCATATAAATGTATACAATATATACATAATATAGATATAATGTATACATACAAATGTGTATAATATATACATATAAATAATACAATATGTAAACATAATATATATAAATAATATATATTATGTCTACATATAAATATATAACATACATATAAATATGTAACATACATATAAATATATAACATATAAATGTATACATGTAAATATATATAAGATATACATATAAATATATAAAATATATGCATCTATACATATAAATATATATAATATATAATAGATTGTATTATACATAGAAATATATACAATATATGCATAATAAGTATATGCATATAAATATATAATATATAAGTATATACACAAAAACATATAGTATATATAAATATAGAAAATATGTGTGTATAGTATATGTAAATATATAAAATATATATATTTTTTAATCAAGTATAATTCAAAAACTTCATGTGTAAGCGATATCACTAACCATTTTTCAAGGCCTGAGTATTTTATAAGGCTGTAAGTTTCAATGATTTTCACTGTTTTTCGCATTTCAAGGATGATGTGAAAAATACATTTTTTATGTTTTCTCCCTTTCTTGAAAGCCCCTGGTGGGGGCTGTGCACAGGCTCACTGAGACTTACTTCAGAAGAACCAGAACAGCCCCCCACCCACCATCTCCCCTGACTACCCCCACCCCCGACGGAGAGACACATCTGATTCCCCCAGTCATTATCATTTTAATGTACAAAATGACATTATGCCGAAAAGAAGGGGTTCATAAATTATATCTGATTTTAGAAAGTTTTCCAGCCATTGTATAAATGACAGATCTATAAAAGAAGGCTGAAAATGAATTTCGAATTAAAAAAAATAATTCCATGTTTTTATGGTAAGGTGAAAATAAATTCTCAGAACAAAACGTTTCTGAGGAGGGTGATTCAGAAGCCCACGGAACTGAGAAAGCCTGGCGGGAGGCAGGAGACCGAGAACTGGAGGGAACCTGGGGTCTGTCAAGCTGGGAGGTGATCACCATGCTGGCGTGCCCGGGAGCCGAAAGCAGTCCCAGAGGCCCAAGGAGGAACAGCTTAATTATCTACTTTGAGGAGAGCAGACGTGGAGGCTGTGTTGAAAACCGCAGTTCACAGGCATTTTGACAGGCCCCGAGGCCTAGACGCAGGTGATGGATGGAGTTCTGCCTTGAACTTCTCAACACGTGTATTCCATTGGAGGTCTGGATGTAACAGAGTTGAGTTAGACAATTTCCTCCTCTATTCACACAAAAATTTACATAAGGTCAGAAAGGCTTCTTGGGAAAAAACTTCCCCAAACTACTCCCACACCTCATGGCAGTTCAGAGACATTGAAACCTGTTGGAAGGCCTGGGGTGGTGACTGGTGAGGCTGGACTGCAAACCAGGGACAGAGGACCCCAGTGAGAGCAGGACAGGGTGAAAGAAGGTAGCCTTCACCCCGAGCCCGAGCTTGTTCTGCACACCTGTTGACTGTCCTCTGCCTATAGGAATCTTCCTTTAACATTTTCCCAGTGATTAAAAGGTCCTTAGTGAGGTGCCATGGAAGGAAGGCTACAGAAGCAAAATACATTTAGCAAATGCAGCATGCTTTATCATCTTCTTGGAGTCTCTTAATAAACACTGAAAAGCACAGGACTCCTGGTTGTTCTGGGGTGAGGGAGTCTATTTAGCTTTGTTTCACCAAGCACTCCCCAAGCTTAGGTGGCCAGAGGGCAGTTTGTCCCACGACACTTAATATCATTCGCTCCTCTGTTCCCATCACAATGTCCATTTTTCCTGTTTTATTTTTCTCCTTGGAACTTAGGACTTTCTGAAATTCAGTTTTTATTGAATATTCTGTTTTCAATATTCTGTCTGAATATTGAATGTCTTCCCCACATTCCCATTGGAATTCAAGCTTTATGGAGTCAGGGATGAAGATATACACACACACATGCACAATTGGGCAGGTGCATACACACACACACACAAACATGTGCAATCAGGCACGTGCACACACACACACATGCAAAATCAGGCAGGTACACACACACACATATGCACAATCAGGCACGTGCACACACACATGCACATGCCTGTAACATGGTGAATCCTCAACTCACTACATATTTGTTGCGAGATGTTAGGCCAGCATGCCTCTCTCAGCCCATGTTAGACAATATTGGGATCAAGCAGAAATCACTTAGCTGCTAGCTCCAGGAAATACCTGCTCTTGTGAATCAACCAAAACACTTTTTATCAGTTTTTATGACTGACAGCTTGCTCATCAAAGTTTGCTTCAGGACACTTGCCTCACTCTGTCTAATTCAAAATCATTTGTTATAAACCCTGTCCTGTGCCAATCGCTCTCTGACCTTGTGACAAGACCCACCTTGAAATCACTTACCCTGGCCCTAAAGTCCCATCAATGCCTTCCTTAGTTGTCCCCTATTGAGATTCTGTCAAGGTAGTGTTCTCTGCCACTGCAGCTGGTCTGATAAACTTAGCTGTGCTCGGTAGATAGGTTTTCTGACAGTCCTTGGCAAGGCCAGTGGTTGACAATTCAATTATTGTAGTATGAATGAATCCTGTTGATTGCCAATTCAAATAACCAACTTTGGCAAACAGGTTTTTGTTTTGTTTTGTTTTGTTATAGACCAGGAGCAAGCTTCTCAGCCTGCAAGTCAAGATCTTTGGGTCACATTTCTCACCATATGCTGGACCTTGACTATATCAGATACTCTTCAGCTTTACCTTGCATTCTTCTGTCAACCGCTCACAGGAGGGGTTCACTGCCTTGCTGATCAGGCCCCCTAATCTCTCATAATTTCATTGACTACATTTAGGGCATCCCAATCTACTGAAAAGAGCATTGGATCTAAGTAGACAACACTTTAGGATTAACTTGTATGAGAGCAGGATCTTGGTTTTCTCATTGATCACATAGCAATTAGAATTCCTCTTCTGCCCTCCTTGAAGCATTTGTATTATAATTTAAAGCCTGCTAGAGCTGGCCTAACAAATGACTGCAAACTTGCTGGCTTAAAACAATGGAAATGTATCATCTCCTTGTTTTGGAGGCAAGAAGTCCAAAGTCAAGGTGTTAGCAGGGCCACACTCCCTTTGAAGGCTCCAGGTCAGAACGTTCCTTTATGTCTTTCAGCCTCTGGTGGCTCCAGGCATCCCTTGGCTTGTGGGTGACATCCTGGCTGCCTAACTCCAGTTGCTGCTTTGATCTTTATGTGGCCTGTGTGTCTCCTCTGTGTGTCTCCCATAAGGACACTTGTCATCGGATTTAGGGCTCATTTAGATAATCCAGAGATTTCAAGGTCTTTAACAGAGACCCTTGTATTCCAAATAAGGTCATACCTGCAGGTTCTAGGAAATAGGAGATTTAGGGGGTCACCATTCAGTCCACTACAGAGTTGTCAGAAGTAAACCCAGTCATTTATGAAACACTGCCTTACAAAGAAATGAAATGCATTTTAGAGGCAAGGGAGCATCACTGTTTCCAGAGTGAAGATCCTGAACTCCTATTATAGAATATTCTGCCTTTCATGCAGTATCTCACATGAAAGAATTTGGATTTTTTTTCTCTTATTTTGGATTTCCACCTGCAGAATTTACTTATTCAGAGCTTGTAACCACTTTCAGAATACAGTACTCAAAGCGTCCTTAAATCAGGTAGGCCATATCTCTGCAACCTCCTCTTCCATCCCACCTGCCAAGCCAGCTGTGACTCCTCCCCACGCTGTGAGCGTGCCCTGACTCTAGGGCTTTTGCTCAAGCCTTTCCCTGCCCATCTCCACCTACAGGACCCCAGAAATAATCATCATCCGGTGTTCTCATTCCCCAATCTCTGCTTCCTAATCGCATTGTGAGATTTAGAGTTGCCTTCTCTAAAATGCCTATGATACTTTTCTACCTCTTTTTAATACCAACTATACCTGTATTAGTTAGGCAGGGCTGCCGAAACAAAGTGCCACTGACTGGGTGGCTGAAACAAGAGGAGTCTATTTCTTCAAAGTTCTGGAGGCTGGAAGTCCAACATCAAAGCGATGGCCAAGTTGATTTCATTCTGAGGCCTTTCTCCTTGACTTGTATATGGCCGTCTCTCTCCATAGCTTCACGTGGTCTTCCGTCTTCACATGTCTGTGTGTTAAGCACCTTTTCTTATAAGGACACCAGTTATATTGCATTAGGGCACAGCCATGTGACTTCTTTTTACTTTAATTATCTTTTTTAAAGCCCTGTCTACAAATACAGTCATATTCTGAGGTACTGGTGGGCTAGAACTTCAATATGTGAATTTACCCGGCACAGTTCAGCCCATAGCAATACCCTAGTTATTTTCCATATGTCAGTCTTCCTCACCTGATTGGGAGCAGTGTCACAAAGACCTCATCTTTTCCTTCTCCTCTGTCTCCATGTCAATTTGTTTTCTTCTCTTTTGTCACCTCGGCCATCTCTTCTTCTTCCTCCTTCTTTCTCTTCCCTTCTCCCTCTTTCTTCTCATTCCCTTTCTCCTCCATATTTTTTGATCTACTCCTTTTTAATTTTTAATTTGTATTTGTTTTTATTTTTATTTTTTAGAGACAGAGTCTCACTCTGTCACCCAGGCTGGAGTGAAATAGTGTGATCTTGTCTCACTGCAGCCTTGAATTCCCAGACTCAAGCAATTCTCCCACCTCAGCCTCCCAAGCAGCTGGGACTGCAGGTGCATGCCACCACATCCATCTAATTTTTTGCTTTTTAGTAGAGACAGGGTCTTGCTATGTTGCCCAGGCTGGTCTTATACTCCGGGGCTCAAGTAATCCTTCCACCTAGGCCTCCCATTCCTGGGATTCCAGGAGTGGGCCACTGTGCCCAGCCTCTGCTTCTTTTTTACAGTAAGTACTGCTTTCCACCTGTGAGATTTAATTGTATTATCTCATTTAACACCACCAACAAATTTTAAAAGACAGTGGCATGATTATCATTTAACATGAGTGTATGAATTCATGCAGCCTTGCAGCTTTTTAATCTGTATGTTGGGTGACAAGGCCAAAGTTGAAATCCTAACATGTTGGGTGCCAGAGCTTCTACTCTTCCCAAGACAGCCTCCTAGGATCCCCCAAATCTCTGATTGAATACCTTGCACACAGTGGGTATCATGCAAACATGTGTGAATGAATAAACAGATGCTGAATCATCAGGGCCATTTAAAATATTTTAAAAATAGCAAAGGAGGGTAAGAAAATTGAATCGTTTGAGCGCAAGCTATTTGTGCATCTGACAATTGCAGCAAAAGCATCTAAACAGCATGTTCGTTAGTGGTCTGCGGGTTAATTACTAGGTGCACGCTTGCTTCTGTGGAAATGAGACCTCATTATCCTGTCTTTTTTATTTCAAGTCTGACATTTATGAAAGGTGAACAGAAAACTTATCTGTAAGAGCATCCAACCCCTGCAGGGCTCCTGCCTTGACAAAAATACTTCTCCTAGTGTTTGTTTTCCTGGGAGTCTACACTCGGGGTTTTTTTGGTAAGACTCTTTTGAAACCTGGAACTGCAGATGGGAAGCAGTGATCTGGCAGCTCCATCAAAGCCACAGAAGGAAAGAGGGGAGGATCCTCCTCTTGCGGGTGACCTTTCTGATTCTGTCCCATAAGGCTGCTTTCCTTCTCTGAGACCCTCAACCGGCCAAGGAACACTGCTGGGAATTCTGGTGGTCATCATCTGTGTGCACGTCTGAATTTAGGAAGGGGTCAAGTTCAGAGATCTTTGGGACTCAAAGAGGGGACAGATCAGATCATGGGTGGCCCTCACAGTTTGCTTCCTGGCTAGGCCACATCAGTACTTTCTCAGAAGAGTCTTCAGCTATTCTTCACCAAAAAATGAAGCTTCCTTTTTTTTTTTCTGACCATCTGGGTAACTCTCTCCAATGAATAACTTTTGGTAGCTAGCGGTCATGGTAAAAATAGCTCACATTTATTGAGTACCTATCAATGCCCCGCACTGTTCTGAAGGCCATGAGGCCCCACAGCAGTGCGATGAAGTAAATATTAATATAATTATGCTGACAATAAAGCAATAGCTGACTCTTGATGTGACAATACTTCCTCATGTAAGTACAGATGACAGAACTCATTGAACTGTGCAACTTAAATGGGGGCAGTTTTTCCGCACATAAATTACACCTCAGTAAAGTTGATTTTAAAATTACACGAACACTTGTGCAGTGCTTACGGTGTGCCTAACCATGACCCTGTTTTACGCACAGTATCCCACTGAATCATAACAGCCCTGCGAGGTCACATCATCCACATAGGAGGTTAGTACAGTCCCAATTCTACCCAACTTTCAACACCAAGGAAAGAACAACCCACATATTAATAATATTTTACATTTACAAAGCACTTTGCAGTTTTCCAACACCGTCCCATACCTTGTGTGTAAACTCCCCTGCTTCGTCGGAAGATCTAGAGTATTTATTCCCTATACCACTCGCTCCTCTGGCAATGAATCGTGCATTTTTTGACATACTACCACTTTGTAAGGTTTTGTAAAACCTGCTGCTTCTGTTCAGCTTCTGCCTTTTTAGCTCTTTCCTTCACATAGCCTGTAGCTATGCTTAAGGTGGAGGTGTCGAAAAAAGATAAGAAGAAAAAATGAGCTTGAAATTAGCCTCAAGAGGATGAAGTTCCAGGTTTAGATTTGGACAAGTCAATTATCCTCACCGCAGCTTGATTATTCTTAACTGTGCAATGGGGTAATAGTATCTCCCATAACTTTATTGTGGGTGCCTGCCATATTGATAAGATAATTATGGTCTATTAAAGTCTTTTATTTTAGACTCTGGAAGTGAGATGTGAAGGTTCATATCTTAGTCTTACCACTTACCTATGTGACTTAGGGATGCCTCAGTTTTCTTATCTATAAGATGGGGCTATTAAAAGTACTGACCTCACAGGGTTGATGTGAGGATCAAATGAGCTGATACATGTAAAATTCCCAGAACAGTCCCAAGAAGATGGCAAGTATTATATAAGTGAATTACTGTTATTTATCATTGTTAATACTCAATCTAGGCTAATACTGTATTTTGTAAGGCAGGCAAAAATTGATACCTTTACTTTGCTGATGTGGAAGCCGAAGTTTAGGTTATGAGACTTATCAATATCAAGTGAGTTAGAAGGTAGGAGAGCTCAGCTCACACACCGTTGGGAGGATGAACGCTGGAATGTGACAATGCGATGTCAAGTGTGTCATGTTCTGCAACGTGGTGGCCTCCGAGGGTGTTGTGGTTTCTGCTTCTCGTCTCTTGCCACAGTTCCTTGTGCCCCGCGTGTGGCTGCTGATAAAACAGAGGCAGACTATGAATGGCTCAGCACCTGTTAGTCTGTCTATTGAGGCACTACATAGATTGTCACATTTAACTCTTGTCAGAACTCTTGGAGTTAAGATTAACTTCCTCGTTTACAGATGAAGAAATCAAAGTATACAGCAGTTGAGAGAATTTGTCTTCATTACTCAGATAATAAATGACAGAGCTGGAATTCAAACACATGACGCCTTAATTCCCAGGCCCAGGCTAGTAAACACTCGACTAGATTCCTCGGATTTGACTGTAAGGCAGGGGATCAGAGGAGACCTTGGGTGTGGGAGGAGCTGGTTTCCAGATGCCCTTTAGGCATTTAGATTCAGCTCACAGTGCTCATGTCTCAGTCTCCCTTTCCCCAAGATGGCTTGTGACATCTGGAAGGGCACAAGCCCAGGAGCGGATCACCTAAACCAGAGACATGTTGTGGGTGGCTTCCCAATACCTCTAGGAGTTCTGGTGAAGGAAGACGCAACATTCCATGATTTGGGTTTTAATGTTTACCTTCTATAAAGGTCTTAGCTTCCAGAGAGAGAGAGAAAAAGCAGGAGAATATCTCTGAGCCGTCCACCCTCATCCCTACTCTCAGCACGCAGCGTTTGCCCCACTGTGCCTTTTGCTGCCTGCACGACCCTCTTTCTTCCTGTCTCAGCCTACCTGGCTTCCTAGGCCCCCACACTCTGCCTTCCCCATTCATTTGTCTACAAAACTCTGGCCAAGGGCTCCTTAAAGAAATGGTTGATTCTGCGCTGGGGCAGGGAAAACCCAAGATGAGCCAGGAGCATCTTGTGGTGCCAGAAAGCAAGAAAGTTCTCAAAATGTGATAGAAGCCTTTCCAAAGAACGCAAGAGCCAACGTGAAGAAGCTCTAAATAGGCAGAGCTGCAAGAATTTGAGTCACAAAACCAATAAAGATAGTAACCCACAGATTATAACCCATAGAATAAAATAAATATCCACAAGAAGTCCACACTAGTAGAAATAAATAATTGAATAAGTTCAACTTGCATTCTTGCCTTTACATCCTTTGTACATGCTGTGTCCCCCACCTGGAACGTCTTCCCTCTGCACCTAGTGAGCTTCTCTTTATCTTTTAGGACCAAAGAGGATTTCCTGCTCTGTAAAGTCTTCCTTGATGTTTTGAGCATAGCTGGTCTCTTCCTGTCCTATGCCTTCTATATTTCACATACATTTCTGTCTGGGCCCTCCCTACCCTTCCTCCACAACCTACAAACGTCTGGAGAGCAGGTAAGGTAGCTCTCCAGACATCTGGGCATCCCCTGAATGTGGCACAAGGCCTGAAGCACAGATGTTTTTGAGAATTTGAACTTGCTAAAGTAGGGTTGTCTTTCTCAGTTACTGATTCCATCATCCATCAAAGTGCTCCCACCAACAACCTGGGAGTCAACCTCCCCATTCTCTCTTTTTTTTCTCTTTGTCTTTTTGTTTTTTTTCCTTTTTGTGGAGAACAGGGTCTTGTCATATTGCCCAGGCAGGTCTCGAACTCTTGGCCTCAAGCTATCCTCCCACCTCTGCCTCCCTAAGAGCTGGGATTATAGGCATGAGCCACAGTGCCTCCCCTCTTCTCTTTCCTATCTGACCTTGTCCAATCAGTCTGGGCCAGTTCTGTCTACCCTTCTCCAAGAGAATGATTGATGGCTTTCTATGCCATCTGCCACATACCCATGCCCAAGCCATTATCAGCTTTCCCTTACAACATGCTCTTACCTGGTCTTTGCAGCCTGCTTCCTATTGATTCTGCTTCAGGCACAGCCAGAGTGCTGTTTGTAAGTAAATCTTTTGGTGCAAGACTCTTGCTTCAACTCTTTCAAGGCTTCCCAGAGCTCCTCCAATAAAGCACAAATTCCTCCATGGGCTTTTCAAGGTCTTCCTTACTCTCCCTGCAGTCACATTTCACTTTATTTTCTCTGCCTTTTCTAGTTCCTTCAGCCACCAGGCCTTTGTACCCACAGAATCTCCGCTTGTACACGTGACCTCCCTTTCTCTTCTCCACCACGTCCTTGGTTTGTCTACCAATCCTTCTGGTTCCCATGAATGCCGCTTTCTATGGTGAGTCCCCTCTAACATCTGAGACTGGATCAGGTCTCTGATTGGGAACATTTATAGTATCTTTATCACATTCCTTTTATCACATTTGCAATTAAGGTGACCAACCATCCTGGTGTGCCAGGACTGAGGAGGGCTTAAGTGCTAAAACTAGATAAGGCCCAATCAAATTGAGGCGAGTTTGTCACACTACTTGTAATGGATTGTTCAGGGACTACTCACAAAATTGAGCACCAAGAGGGTAAGGGCCTGAGTGTTCTATTCACATCTCCGTTCCAGGGCCTAGTACTGTGCTTGGCCTGTAGTGAATACTTAGTAAATATTATCTGGATGGATGGATGGGTGGGTGGATCTTAAAAGATCCTTTCAACCCTTTGGTCAGAGATTCAATAAAGGTAAATCCAAATAAAGCAGTAGTAACGAGTACAGTGTTTTCAAATGTCCTGCAGCAACTGGAGAGTGAATTCTGCTGGTGGGAAGGACGGAAATTAGAATGCCTGCGTGGAGACATGAAGAAGAGGCAAATAAATGGCTTCAGCAAAATGAGGTCCACATGATGCTGTACTGAACACTGTTCATGAATTCACTCCTCAGACTTACTTCACCAAATAAATACTGTTTTTCATCTCTCCTTTGCAAGCGGGTAAAGTGAGGGATTGTGACGTTAGGTAGCACGTTCTAAGTCACAAGGCATGCTGGTGTTAGAGATTGGCAGACCCCAGCCCCGGAAGCTGCACTCTCGATTAATTTGCCTCTTTGTCCATCTTAGATCCCTTTATGCTCCTCAGTCACTAGGCACCAATTATGAAATTGAGGATCATGGGAAAGAAAGAAAACACACAAACGAAAGAGGGTCTGGAGCTGGAGAAGAAAACAGAGACCCCTACAGAAAGCATCTGGGGCTCCAGAGAGAGTCTGAATAACAGAGAAATCATAAGAGCAACAGAATCTGAATATTAACAAATCAAGGGTAAATGATCATTCCCTAGGATTCAAACTTGGAAATTGTCTTTTTCCATAGAGGAAGAGAATTGAGGTATTGATTGCATTTATTTTCTCATGACACAAAAGGTAAATTAATCCTTTTAGAGCAGAAAACATGTTTTTATTACATTCTGAGTAATGTCCTTTGAAAAAGCAAAACATTTTTTAGAGCCACTGGCAGTAAAACTAGATTTCCCCCCCACATCTTAGATGAGAATGTGTGTCATTATTCATGCATAATCTGATTCCAAATGATTCCTTGTTTACAGTTTGTTTTTTGTATTTCCTTATGTAAGCAAGAATTAATACACTCAGACATGAAAGAAGTAAGTTAAATTATTTTTACTGCTTCTCTTTAGGACGTACAATATGTCTTCTTTAACTCTCAATGACACGCAAAACAGTCAGAGAAAAACACAAATAAATACCTATGGAAACAAAGATAAATATCCCAAGGAGAGGCTGTGTGCTTTGAGAGCTTGCCTGACCTGCCTGGCACCTGCTGGGTACAGGGGACCTGGTCTGCGCCCTACCTGACAACCACTGGGTGCCAGTCCATTGTGGCTTGCAGTCTCAAAGAGCCTCCTCCCAGCTGAGCTGGAAGCAAGATGAACACTCACATTTGAATGCTCTCTGCACATCCTGGGGAGTGTGACTCCTGATGGGGAAAGGCTCTAGCTATTCTCATTTTCAACCCAGAGAGCTGTCAACAACCTCTGGTGTGTGCAAATGATCTGAAGATTGTATTTGTGTGTTAATTTGTCAAATGATTTGTCAAAGAATTTCAAAGCCTACCTGGCACCTTAAAAATATTTGGTTATTCCTGTATATTGGGTATTGTGAATAACGCTGCAATAAACATTGGGGTGTTCATATCTCTCTTCAAGATGCTGATTGCAATTCTTTTGGATAAATAGTCAGAATTGGGATCACCGAATTATATGGTAGCTCTATTTTTAATTAAGTTTTATTCTTTGATACAGGTCTTGCTCTGTCCCCCAGGCTGGAGTGCAGTGGCACGATCCTGGCTCACTGCAACCTCCACCTTCAGGGTTCAAGTGATCCTCCCGGGTCAGCCTCCCAAGTAGCTAGGACTACAGGTATGCCTACCATGCCTGGCTAATTTTTGTATTTTCGTTGGAGAGATGGGATTTTGCCACACTGCCTAGGGTAGTCTCAGACTCCTGGGCTCAAGTGATCTACTCACCTTGGCCTCCCAAAATGCTGGGACCACAGGTGTGAGCCACTGCATCCAGCCTATTTTTAATTTTTTTGAGGAGCCTCTATAATTTTTTCCATAGTGGTTGCATCATTTTGCATTTCTACTGACAGTGAACAAGGGTTTCCATTTCTCCACACTCTCACCAACACCTGTTGTCTTTTGGGTTTTTTTTTTTTTTTTTTTTTGGATAGTAGCCATCCCAACAGGTGCAAGGTGATCGCACATTGTGGTTTTGATCTGCATTTCTCTGATAATTAGTGATGTTGAACATTCTTTCATATACCTCTTGGCTATTTGTATGTCTTTTTTTGGAGAAATTCAAGTCTTTAGCCCATTTTTAAAATAGCTATTAGTTTTTTGATTTTGAATTGTAGGGGCTTCTTATGTATTTTGAAAATTAAGTCCTTATTTTCACAAATAGTTTCTCCCTTTCTGTAGGCTGCGTTTTCACTCTGCTGATTATTTCTTCTGTGTGGAAGCTTTTAAGTTTGATGTAGTCTCACTTGTCTATTTTTGTCTTTGTTATCTGTGCTTTTGGTATCATATCCATGAAATCATTGCCATAACCAATGTAATAAAGCTTTTGTCCTGTGTTGCCTTCTGAGAGTTTTACAGTTTTAGTCTTATATTTAAATTTCCATCAGGAATGAACAGATAAGGAAAATGTGGGCCAGGTGAAGTGGCTCATACCTGTAATTCCAGCACTTTAAGAGGCTGAGGCAGGTGGATCACCTGAGGTCAGGAGTTCAAGTTCGAGACCAGCCTGACCAAAATGGAGAAATCCTGTCTCTACTAAAAATACAAGATTCGTCCGGTGTGGTGGCATATGCCTGTAATTCCAGCTACTTGGAAGGCTGAGGCAGGAAAATCGCTTGCACTTGGGATGTGGAAGGTTGCAGTCAGCCAAGAACACTCCATTGCACTCCAGCCTGGGCAACAAGAGTGATGAGGCTCCATCTCAAAAAAAAAAAAAAAAAAAAAAAAAAAAAAAAAAAAATGTGACATACACACACACACACACACACACACACACACACACAATGGAATAGTATTCATCCCTTAAAACAAAGGAAATCCTGCAATATGTGATAATATGGATAAACCTTGAGGACATTACACAAAGTAAAATGAGCCAGGCACATAAGGACAAATTTTGCATGCTTCTACTTATCTAGGTATCTAAAATGGCTAGACTCATGAAGTAGAGAGCAGAATGCTGGTTATCAGGGCTGGAAGAGAAAGAAAAATGGGAATTGCTAATCATGGGGCATAAAGTCTGTTTTGCCAGGTAAATGAGTGCCAGACATCTGCTGTGTAATATTGTGCCCATCATCGACAATGCTGAATTCTACACTTAAAAATGTCTTAAGAGGGTAGATCTCCTGTTAAGTGATTTTACCAAAATTAAAATTTTATATATTAAAATCAGAAATTAAATAAAACATTATATAATAAGCCTTGGTCAACATAAGGATGTCTTGAGGCCCAAATTAGATTGAGACAAGTAAGGGTACAGAGGGCTTTATGTAAGGACGTGCTCACTCTCAGGTGGTAACCTGCACCGACTTGAGCCTGAAAGAGAGTGGCTTCTTACATTCTGAACCCTCACACCTCTCTTGCCTCATTCTAATTTCAGCTTGAAGATGCCTCTATGTGTGTGACCTTAAATTCATTTTTATACTGCCTTTCCCGGAACTCTGTTCTTGGCAATCTGAGCAACTTAGAGTTTGGTAACTTACATTTTTGTAAACAACTCTGTTTACAAGATGTCTGTTTAGAAATATGTTTCTACCTTTTTAATTCCTGTGTCTGTGACATATAGCCCCTTTGTAGCCTTCATTATAAGAAAAACAGAGCCGTTTTTTTGCATTTATAGCAGAGATGAAATAGATAGCATTTTTTTGATAGGGATGATCAACTGTGGCAGTAACAGGGCTGTAAAGTTTGACCTTATGAATCTTGAATACTATGGCCGCTGGGAAGTGGAGGCCTCCTGTATCCCTGGGTCTGTCTTTTCGTTCCATCACCTCCCTGCCCCCGAAACTCTCTTTGAAGAGATAGAGTGGCTTTATTTTCTCTCCAACTCAAATAAAGTGTATTCCTTGTCATCTGTTAGTAGGTCTTAGGCTCAGAGGACAGCTGGACCTTACACAGCTAGATACCATAGTGAAACTGACATGAAATATAATAGCAACTTATTGAATCTTTACCAGGTGCCAGCCCCATTCTCAGCCATCACTTAAGCCTTCTGCCCGGTACTAATCTTGGAACCAGGTAAGACAGGCTCCTGCTTTGGTCCCTCCGTGCATGTGTGTGCATACATGTTCCATGAGCTCTGTCCTGGCTTTTTGCAGGCTGTGCCTCTCCCCCTTGTGAGAAGACTCTGGGTCTAAGGTCATATGTTCACCTGGAACTCACAGCACCTCTTCTAGTCCACACTTAGGGTGCCCATGACCTCAGAATTTCCTGTCTATGACTGCACATCCCTCTCTCCTGGGTCTCTCCTCTCAAAGGAGGATGGCACTGCCAGTGGGTGCCTCCAGATCCAAGAGGTGGACAACTGGAGTGGGGTGGGTATCGGAGTGGCGGGTTATCTGGAGTGGGGATAGGTAGATCATGCACTTGAGGACCCCCTTTGTGTTCTGTTCCTTCAGCCCTGCAGACGTTAGGAATGGGCCTGCTCACTACAATTCAGTGAGATTTTCTTATTATTTATCTTCATTTTATAGAAAAAGAAATGAAACCTAGAAAAGTCCAGTAACGCCTCCAAATGCAAACACTGAGTGGCTGGGGAAGTCTGGATTTTAACTCAGGCAGCCTGAGTTCAGAGCCCTCAGCTTTATCCATGGTCCTCACAAGCTGCAATACTCCTTCTGAGATCACCACCATCTGGCAATGTCACACCACAGTGTAATAGGGAAATCATGACACCTACCCTGGAGGCAGCAGCAGCAGCCATGAGGGATTCCAGGAAGCAGGCCCTGAATTGGTTGTTCTGACACAGTGTGTTAGTCAGGGTCCTCCAGAGAAGCAGCATCCATAGCACGCAAGTGGTTTCTCATAAGTTATTGCCTCATGTGACTGGAGGCTCAGACCCAGGGAAGCTGATGGTCTTTGGAAGGCCTGAGAGCTGGAGGGCTGATCATACAAGTGGTATAGATTCCAGTCCAGATGTGAAACACTGAGAACCAAAAGTGCTGAGGGCAGGAGAAGACTGATGCCCCAGCTCAAGCGGTCAGGCCAAGTAATCCTTCCTTGCCTTTTTGTTCTATTTACGACCTCAGTGAATTGGATGGTGCTCACCACATTGGGAAAGGCCATCTGCTTTGCCTAGTCCATCAATTCAAGTGCTAGTTTCTTCCAGAATCACCTGCACAGACACACCCAGATATAATATCTAATCAGCTTTCAGGGTATCCCATGGCCCAGTCAAGATGATGCATAAAATTAACCATCACAAGTCAGAACAACCTCAGTTTGGAGGCAGAGTCCTAGAGAGGTCCTTATGGGTCAGGTATTACTTAGTTTCTGGATTGTAGATGGATCCTGGGGGTCAGTGGGGGCCTGATCAGTGGCTGAAAAGATGAGAGGGTGTGAGGAAACTTAGTGACTTCATCAAGCCAGGACTTTTAACCAATATTAAACAATGAGATAAACTGAGAATGTTTCCCTAAACCTGTGTTATCCAGTAACACAGCTATTAGACTCATTTGACTATTTAAATTTAAATTAAGTAAAATTAAATCAAATTAAAATATAGCTCCCCAGTCACACTTGCCACATTTCATGTTGTCAATAGCCACACGTGGCTGGCAGATACCTTATCAGAAGCACAGAACATTTTTATCACTGCAAAAAGTTGAGTGGCCTTTGCTACTATTGTTGATTTTGAAACGACACATTTCCAACGTGTATTGGTCCTTTCTCACACTGCCATATAGAACAACTTGAGATTGGGTAATTTATGAAGAAAAGAGTAATTTATGAAGAAAAGAGGCTTAACTGGCTCACAGTTCCATAGGCTGTAAAGGAAGCATGGTTGGGGAGTCCTCAGGAAACTTACAATCATGGCAGAAGAGCAAAGGGGAAGCATCCACCTTCTTCACATGGCAGAGCAAGAGGAAGACAGAGAGCAAAGGGGAAGTGCTACAGTTTCAAACAACCAGATCTCTTGTAAGAATTCTATCATGAGGTAGCACTAGGGGGATGGTGCTGAACCGCTAGAAACCCCCGCCATGATTGAATCACTTCCCACCAGGCCCCACCTCCAACACTGGGAGATTACAATTCAACATGAGACTTGGGTGGGGACACAGAGACAAACCATATCACAACATTTTTGCCTTATTCCCAAGTGTCAAATAATTTTTTTCTTATATGCCAAAATAGGATTAGGAAAATCTCTGATTTAGCAGGTTAAAATGTGCTCTTGACTTTTAAGACCCTTAATAAGCTCATGTGCATTTTGACTATCCAAGAGGAAACAAGAGAAGGCAATATTTTCCAACTTATTTGGGCTATATTATCTTTTTTCCCCCATATTTCTTGGGTCTGATGTTCCATCCACAAGTTTCTCCATCCCAGTAGGAAATGTTTCTTTAGCGGATGAATGTGAAGCCAAACTTATTGGGACTCTTTTTCCTGGAAAGCCAACTGACACATAAGAAGTCAGGATACTCTGAGACCTGCATGCTGGAGAGGCCCTGTCCAAAGCACCAGACACAGAGGAAGCTGCCTTAGTCCCTTCAGACCAGACCAGCCATTCATTGAATACCTCAGTGTGACACCAATTGATGCCCAGAGGGATTGACCAGACACACATTGCCCCAATTTCTGAGTTCAGGAACCCAGGAGATGTAATAAAGTGCTGTTGCTTTAAGCCCCTAAGTTTTGAGAGGCTTCTTATGTGGCAGTAGTATCCAGGACAGAATTTCTCCACCAAGAAACTAATAGAGTTTACAAATCAGTCACATATCCTTAGCCTACAGCTTCTTTTCAGTCCTCAAAAGAAAAATAAAACAAAAGATGCCAGATATTGATTATTACAAAGAGGGTGCTGGACTAAGATATTTAAGGCCGAAGCAATCTAAAGGCAAACTCTGGTTATGTTAGTTATCCATGCTGCATATCAAATTACCCCAAAACGTATTGGCTTAAAGGGATTGGATAATCTTGGTTTCTGTAGGTCAGGAATCTGGGTGAGCTAGATAATCTTCTGGCTCAGGGTGTCTCTAAAGCTGCAGTCATGGTGTCAGCTGAGGCTGCAGTCATCTCCAGCTTCCATAAAGGAAGAACCCACTTCTAAGCTCACTCATGTGGCTGTTGGCAAAATTCGCTTCCTTGGTGGCTGTTGGACTGAGGCCCCAGTCCTTCCCTAGCTATTAGCTGGAAGGCACTCGGGTTCCCAGCCATGCGTATCTTTCTACAGGGAAGTTCCCAACATGACAACTGGCTTTAACAGAGCAACTGAGAGGCCTAGCGGTGAGTGTATTAATTCATTCTCACACTGCTATGAAAAAATATCTGAGACTGAGTAATTTATAAAGGAAGGAGGTTTAATTGACTCATAGTTATGCAGGGCTAGGGAGGCCTCAGAAAACTTACAATCATTACAGAAAGGGAAGCAAACATGTCCTTCTTCATATAGTAGCAAGAAGGAGAAGAATGAGTGCCCAGCAAAGGGGGAAGCCCATGATAAAACCATCGGAACTCGTGAGAACTAACTCAATATCATGAAAACAGGACGGGAGAACTGCCCTCATGATTCAATTATCTCTACCTGGTCCTTCCCATGACACATGAGGATTATGGGAACTACAATTCAAGAAGATTTGGATGGGGACATAGCCAAACCATATCACTGAGCAAGACAGAAATCACCATCTTTTGTAACCCATCCTCAGAAACAACATCTTACAACTTCTGCAATATTCTATGCATTGTAAGCAAGCTATTATGTCCAGGTCCCATTCAAGGAAAGGGGATTAAACAATGGCATGGTTAGTAGGAGGTTGGGATCACTGGGGGCAATCAAAGAACCTGCCTGCTCTACATTGACTTTTCGTTAATGGGAGTCAGGTTGCAGTTACCTGATGGTTAGCAAAGTTCTTGCATTGACATGGCAGAAAGCAGTGACAACATTGTATTATATAGGATATGACCATTACAAATAGAATACAACAACTCATATTTGTTTTCACAACATATCTACCTTCAGCCCCTATTCCTCTCATTGCCCCTCCTGCTTGTGGATTTTTGCCAAGTTCATGCAGCATTGTTGTCTAAGGTATGGACATCTCAAGCTAGACCTTCCATGTGGTCACTGCTAGTAGTTCTGCTTTCATGGAAAACCCCACGTGTTCCTTTGACCCTTCTGCCTCTGTTCTGTGTTCATTACTGACCTAAGGAGCATAAAGTTAAATTCATCTTATCTTAGCAGCTGTGGTATTGCTCCTCTCAGAACATGAGAAGCACAGTAAGATAATCCATCCCAGCAGAAAGAGAAGATTTGACACTCATACTGGGGCAAGGATAAATAACTCCACTTGTCAGATTCATTAGCTAAGGTTATAAGTTTCCAAGCTATCACAAGGATAGCTTCTGAGATTGTAAAGTGAATGTGATAAGGTGAAAAATTAATAATGTGCTCAAAATTAGCCCCTGAAAATGTCCTTAACTTCCACATAAAGTACAGAATACATTTTGTATATACCTTTCAGGCTATCGAAAAAGGTATCACCTGGGCTTTTCTTTATCCTGCATTGGAAAAGATTATCATTTTTTCGATTGAATCACAGATGAGGCAGTTGGCTTGGTTTACTGCCCTTGTTCTACCAAAATAGTCTTATTTAGTTATGTATCACCCAGCAGGTTTACTAGAGTTCACACAAGTTAAAAGAGTGTATTTGATTTTACTGTCTATGTTTTTTGTTTGTTTTATCAATAAAACAAGGAAAATAAAGGGTGTAGACTCAGAAAATCTAGTAATAGTGTGGTTCAGTGGTTGGTTACTTAACTTATTCTGTAAAGAAACAGATAGTAAACAATTTAGGCTTTGCAGGACATAATTCTTCTGTTGTAATACTTCAACTCTGCCTTGGATCATGAAAGCAAATAAACATAAATAATGGTCATGGTTGTGTTCTTTATTTTTGAGACAGTCTTGCTCTGTTGCCCAGGCTGGAGGGCAATGGCACGATCTTGACTCACTGCAACCTCTGCCTCTTGGGTTCAAGTGATTCTCCTGCCTCAGACTTCTGAGTAGCTGGGATTACAGATGCATGCCACCATGCCTGGCTAATTTTTAGTAGAGATGGGGTTTCACCATGTTGGTCAAGCTGGTCTCCAACTCCTAACCTTGTGATCTGCCTGCCTCAGCCTTCCACAGTGCTGGGATTACAGGCGTGAGCAACCACGCCCAGCCAGATAGTTGTGTTCTAATACAACTTAATTTACAAAAAAATGTAGTGGGTCAAACTTGGACTATGGGTTATCATTTGCCAAACTCTGGCATAGTTGAGTGATTACTTTTCTGGTTTACTTTGTGTTAACTCTCTACAACCATCCATCCATCCATCCATCCCTTCACCCATTCATCCAGCCAATTAGCTAGGCATCCATTTATCTATCCATCTATCTACACATCCATCCACACCTCTACCCATTTATTCATCTATTTATCCATCCATTCTCCATCCATTCATCTATCCATCCATCCATCATCCATCCTTTCCTCTATCCATCCATCATCCATCCATTCCTCTATCCATCCATCCATCCATCCATCCATTCACTCACCCATCCAGTCATTTATCTAGATATCTCTCCATTCATACATCTACCTATTTATCCACGGAGTCAACTGGCCATCCATCCATTCATTTATTGATTCAACACATGTTTATCGAGGGCCTGCAGTACACAGGAAGCACAGACATCTATAGTAGGTGGAAAATTATTCTTTTTATGCTGAGCCAAGAGGGCACATGGTAATTATGGCTCTGTGCCACAACTGTGACTGACATTAGTGATGCTGAGGCAAGTCCCCAAAGTCAGGATATTTGCCCTTTCACATCCAATTGCCTCTTACACCCACCTTCATTCCACGCTGTCTCTTTTGCTTCTTAATTCCTCCTTGAGCTGCAAGAACAAAAAAACAAACAAGCACATCTCCTTAACATTAGAGATGCAACTTAAAATCCCTTTGCCCAGGCAAGGTATGGAGTGGTGAGATAAGCAGACCCTCCAAAAGGTGCCCTTGTATCTGCTTTGCAACCTGCAGAGCTTCTCTTTCTTTCAAATTGTGACAGAGGTAAGAGTTTTCCTCTATTCTTTCTCTTGTATACTTAACCATATTTGTAAAACCTTTTTCTTGATCCCAAGCCCTTTAAGTGTTGTCATTATTCCCTCTGGGAACAAGTAAAGAGCCTCCATTATTCAATTCTGAAGAACTTCTGAACTCTACTCAAGCCTGCAAAAAGTACACAAATGGCAGATGACTAGAGCCCAGTGCTACAGCAAAGACATAGCATTGCCCTTCAAAATATAGAGTAAATGATAGAGGGATGAACGTGAAATATCTGGGTTAATTGCTGATGTGGTGAGACAAATTGACAGATGCCTGTGAGGATCTTTGCATAATGAAAGATCCTTCTGTGAGATCTGCTGTTTGTCTCCTGCTAACACTTCTAGGAGTTAAGATAATAAGGGTCACCGCTTGAAGGGGCTTGGGTTTGCCACCAGGTTGCAACGTTGGTTCCAGCCATGAGGTGGTCTCTCTCCAGTTGCTGCCTGGGCCTTCTGATGTGTGCAAAGAGCTTCGAAGTCTCTTTAGTTTGAACAGGTGCTGAAAGCTGGGGAAAGCCAAAATATTTTTTTCTTTCTGGGTCATGAACTGTTTGCTGTTGGAAACATCTGTATGGACAGGCGTACGGGCTAAACATAACAGAAGCGCAATGAACGATGATACCAGTCTTCACTAGGGAGCCCCTTGAGGACCCCAATAAACTCCTTCTTTTAAGCACGAGCCCTGTGTTTCAGGCCACGGCGACAGGCAATGAATTATCCACGTTGGTTAAAAGGCCAAGGTCGCCTCATAACAAACGTTGCCCATATGCTGCAGCTAAATCAGGCCTGTCCCCAAATATCATTTGGGGAAGATGTGTGTGTGTGTGTGTGTGTGTGTGTGTGTGTGTGCACAATCATGTGTGTGTGAGCATGTTCAGAGTGAAGCGATGATGTAGGCCCGCTTTCAATAGCAAAAATCACCATAATTAGAGGAAATGCTACAAGTTCATTTCCGCAAAAAAGAGCAAGTGAGAGAGAAGGAGCTTAAAGACTAGATGTTTAGACAGGCCTGCAAGCCCCCTTGTGACCTTGCTCTGATATTTAACAAAACATTAATCTTCTTGCCAGCAATTATAAAGGATACAGTGATGTCGCTGGCTCTTGGAGAGTGAGTAATAGTAATTCCATTGTTCCCCTTTATTTATGCCTTGGCTGTACCAGGCAGATGAGGTAGGTTGGGGCTTTGATATGTTATTATTCCGCACTGGCAATACATAAAGGATGATTACACAAATATCTGTCTGTTTCGGAGGCACTGTTTCACACCTCCTTACAACTCCCGATCAAAGCGTTTCAACATTTTATTATGAAATCATGAAAATCCTCCTCTAGTTTGCATATGAATTATAGCCTTTTAAAAACCGCCTATGTACCCCAGTGACAGTGGCTTTTGAACCGCAAAAGGGAACAAGGTGTTAGATATTTATTCCTTGAAGGCTGTGACTAGCCGGATAATCCTACCGAATGCTTTTGGCCAGGGTACTGCCCAAGATCTCCAGCAAACACAAAAGCTTGCGGGTGGGGGGACCCTCCATGTCATGCAGAGGCCAATGATTTCTCCCTCTCTTGTCAGGAAACAAAATTTGGTGTGAAAGCTTCCCTGTGGGAGCGAAGAAGGAAGAAAAGTTTACGCACCTTGCAATTTCAAGCTAAAAGAAAAAGCCATCTTTGTCTTCCTAAAATAAAATAAAATCCTTACCCAGTAGCTGGGGTAGTGGCTGTGTTTACTGTAGGTGATGGCCTCTGAGCTGTCACTCAGACTTTTTGCCCACATCGATCTGGCAAAAACAGAGGAGAGGCAGTGCCTTCTTTTGCGGGATTTGCATATAAACTATTTCCCCTTTTAGTTGGCCTCCTTCTCTGGGGACAATTAATAATCTCCCTTGGAATGTGGAGGGTCAGAGGGAAGTTGCTGACAATTTTGGTGTCTCCAGCATATATATGTGCCCAGGGGTGTTGCTGCTTTTACAGGGGGTTGAGGAGTACGCTGGCTGCAAGAAATCAAAGCCATTCTATTTTAGTGAAGGAAGCTTTATTTGGGATGGGAAAGGTCCATTTGTAGTTACAGAAGGTACAGTTTGGGCTTAAAACTCTCTGGCCTTATGAATGGGCCTCTGGCTTTGATTAGCACCTGTGGGCTGAAAGCATCTGAGAGACCATGAAGGCGACCAGTCTTATGAAACATGGAGGGCAAGGAGATGCTTCATGGAGGACAGAGAGGAATAAAGAGAAGCAAAAGCATGTTTCTTTTCTGAGAGAGTCAAACAAAGTGATATTCTGCATGGAATGGATTCCAAGCCTCAGCCCATCTCTGGTCCTGTTCAGGGAAGTAAACACTGACCACAAAGAAGGAAACAGCTGACTCTGCGACTGAAAAAAATCACACTCCCTGTGTTTGTAGAGTTGCATGTGGTGTAGATGACAAAGTGAGGAACTGCCAATGTTTCCTGAAAAGGAAGGTCTATTTGCAGGCCTGGTCGTGCCTCTTGCTGGCTTTCATTCAAGGATAATGCAAATTTTGTCAGGACTTACTATTCTTACAATAAAATATTTGACTTCATTTCAATTAAGAGCACCCTGAAATATATACCATTGTATGTAAATAGCTCATGAAGTGACTTATAGTTTACCCCCCATTTGGCTTAAAACCAGCAGGGATCTGTCAGGATCACTAACCCTAGACTAACTTTGAATCCTACCCTGTTCCCCACTCCCCACTATTTACAGACCATGTGATTGTTTAGACCGTACTTAATTTCCACGATCCTACTGGCCTGTCTCTATTACTCTTAGTCAGCAGGAAACCTTTGCTCATGGTCGGATCTCTCCAACTGTAAGACCCCATTTCTCCTCTCAGACCTTGGCGTTGACTCATGCCACTTCCCTCAACTTGGACAAAAATAGTTTTATTTTATGAAGTAGCTTTAAATGATTGGTAATGTCTACCAGGAATACTGCATTGAGAAGGATTATGAAGCTTAGACTGGACTAAAGGGTAATGGAGAAGAGTAGCTTGATTGATTGGTGATGACTGATTAGTGATGATTGATTAGTGATGGCTGATTAAGGATGATTGATTAGTGATGGCTGCCATAGTCATAGAGGAGAGAAGGAAGCAATTGTGCTGAGCCTACAGTAGTCTCATGTCTAAGCCTGCTGGGCTGCCCACCTTTCCCCTTCCTCCAAATGCTAGCATCCTCCCAAATCCATAGGGAGTCCCTCTTATTCCATGGAGCTTTCCCTACCAGTTACCACCCCCTCTTCCGTTGCTGAGCATCTTTATGCTGCTAACTTCTACTGAGAATTGAATCATTCTCTGCCTTGAATGACACTGACCTTTTCCTTACATCTTTGTTGCCCATTGAGATAAGAGCCTCTCTAGAATGAGACTAACATTTTTCTTTATCAAACAGCCTAACCCAGGACACACTGATAGTGCTTCACAACCATGCCTAAAATCAAGTTGTAGAACTCAAGTAACTTCGCAGTTTGCTATCACATGAGCCGTAGATGCTTCCTCTCTAGGTACCTACTCTAAGTGCTCAGCTTTGTCTTCAGAGTTGAGTAGTTTCCCATAACACTCACACTGGACGTTTTTTTAAAAACCTAAGACGTGCATCCTGGCAAATGTTCAAAGTATCACCAAGAAAGACATTGTACTAATTGCTCCAAACCCACAAGTATTTATTCTGATATTTAGGAGGATGACAGCATGTTGTCATGCTATGTCTACTGCTCACTTAAAGAATAATGCATCCTTTTTTTTATTTCTTCAATTATACTATTAAAAAGGGAGCCTTTTCCAGGTTTTTAATTCTCAACAAGGAGTTATTGTTAAACTTTGATTCTTTTTCCCTCACGCACTTCCCTAAGGCTTGTATAGATTCAGCAAATGGGTGATGAGTCCTGTGTGGATCATTGCTGTGGTCTCTGAATGGTCCATTATCAAAGAAAAACTACTTAGAGCTAAATCAGCAAAAGGTGTAACTTCACTTAGTGTCTCTTAAGCAAAAAAGAGAAGAAAAAAATCATTACAATTAAGAATTTGGTAAGGATCTTCCAAAAACAACTATTGACCAAAGAACAAAAAAGGCCATCCTTAAGAATTTGCACCTAGGACACTGAAATGATTAATGGTGTGTTCACAAATTGTTTGCATAAGGAATGCTTTCTTCTTGTTATTCTGAGAAAACATGATATTAGTCTCCTAACAAAACTTGGAAAGCTAACTTGAGAGAAACCTTTTAGTTGCTCTACAACAGCCTCCTCATCAAGTAAATGTATTTCAGCATCAGGGATTAAAAGAAAAAAAAAGAGTCTACTTTTGCAGGTCATCTTTTGAGATTTGTTAGGATTTGTTAGGTCATCTTTCGGAATTTGAGCATTTGTTAGGAAACAAATACTCAGTATGACTCCTTGTGTCCTACCCCTCCTATATACTCTAAGATATAAAAGAAGCATCAGAAATGGTCCTTCTTAAAAAGAACCTGCTAAGACATGAAATACACAAGAAAGAGGATGAAGGAGAACGGTGAAAATGGCCATAGGGTGTATGTTTCTGACAATAGCGCTGTAAATAAAAATAATTGTAACAGCACCAGCACACAGACTGAAGGCTCTCTATGTCCCAAGTATTGCCCTTTATAGACATCTAATACTATGACAATCATATGAAATAGTCTTACTGTAATGGTATCTTTCTTTACAGATGAGGAAATAGAGGCACCAGGAAGTCAAGAGAAAGGCAGGGTGAGGAACAAATATGATTGTCCACGTTGCTAGAGCTTTTTTTGCATTTGGCTCCTGGGAAAATAGACTCCAAAAATTTACTTGGGTTTTTGTTTTCTTTAGCAAGAGATAGTATTGGTACTTAGATAGAATATTTAGATTTCCAAGAAAAAAATCAAGTCAAAATAATCTTCTTTTCCCTTGTAAATAAAAGAGAGAGAGGGAGCAAAGGGGTAGCATTCCTTGATGTGAAAAGTATAAAAGTGTCCCAGCGCTAGCTAGGCTGGCCTCCTGCTGCTGAGATGTCCCCCACCCCTGCGTCCTTCCCTCGGCCCAGCAGCCCAGCTGACACGTGATGGAGGCTCACAAAGGGAAGAATTCCACAGGCTGGGCTCTGAGCTTGTCCATAATTTGTTACATTGTTCCCGCACTTTGCTGCACGTATGAGATATGCAAGACCCCCGACGGCTCTGAGACCACTGCGGTGGCAGGGCACAATGGGGGGGCTCTGAAGCTGAATTGTGGCCATAACCTGGAGTTCCTTTGCCTTTGTGACTGCTGATGGGATGCTTCAAGTCATTGGGGTGGGTCTTTGTGAGAGTGATTACAAACCAGGAGAGAAAGGGTGAGGAAGCAGGGCTATCTGTGCACACATGTGCAACAGTTACTAAGCTGGTGTTTCTAGGGCAGGCAGAATAGGAGCTGGGTGTTTATAACGTGGTCATTCTCCTTTACAGAATCCTCTGTGAGCCGAGCTGCTAACCACTATGGTGGTTCTTTGTTTTGCTAGCGTCTTAAGTTAGCTTGGCTGTTTCCACCTGCTGCTCAGATCCTCCGGTGACATCATGCTTGCAGGCTCAGTAGCAGGCTGGAGGATTCTAGTTTCATGTCCAAGGAACAAGTAAAAATGGAGTCAATCCATGTGGGAATGGTGCCCACATCTGAGGCCTCAGTCACATGTGTCCTGAGAGCTCAGCGTTCCCGCAGTCCATGTCCCAGATGACCCTCTTTTAAGACTGATCCATGTCCCAGAGCCAGAACTCTGGTTCCCTGGCAACCATCCCTCCCTGCCTCTTCTCACCTCCCACCCTCTCCTTATACAGACACCTGCAGCTAGGCTGCAGCTGGCATGTAGTCATTTGAAGACTCAGTTTCCTTATCTTGAAAATGGGGGGAACCTACTGCTGCCTAAAACTTAGGAGGAGGGGGCTAGGCCCAATCATCTCACATGCTTGTGTTGCCTCTGTCTGCTGCTTCCCTGTCCATTTAAAAAATTGTAAAGTAGGTATTACATATTGTATACGTGCAACACCTCTGTAGGTGCTGAAGCATAATAAACGAAAAAAATCATGCAAGAAATAGAACATTGCCAATATGCATTGTCTGTATGTTTCTCCTTGATCTCATTCCATTCCCATAAAAGTATCCAAATATGGGCCTGGTGCAGCAGCTCATGCCTATAATCACAGCACTTTGGGAGGCAGAGGCAGGTGGATCACTTGAATACAGGAGTTCGAGACCAGCCTGGTCAACATGGTGAAACCCTATCTCTACTAAAAATACAAAAATCAGCCAGGTGTGCTGGCACACACCTGTAGACCCAGCTACTTGGGAGGCTGAGGCAGGAGAATCACTTAAACTCAGGGTGTGGAGGTTGCAGTGAGCTGAGATACACCACTGCACTCTAGGTTGGGCAACAGAACAAGACTTTATTTCAAAAAAAAAAAATAATCAAAATATGTACATCCCTTCAGACACACAAACACACTTAAAAATAAACAGGGATCATTTTAAATGGTGGGAAATTTCAAGCCCATATGAAAGTAGAGAGAATATGTGATGAGCTCCCAGGTGTTCATCATCCAGCTTCAGAAGCTGTTAACTCCTGGCCACGTTTGCTTCACGCCTACCCTCCTACTTCCTTCCCCTTCATATTATTGTGAGACCAATCTCTTATGTCACTTTATTTCTCCCAATTTTGAAAAATAAATATTTCCTTTCTTTCTTTTTATTTTTATTTTTTGAGACAGAGTCTTGCTGTGTTGTCTAGGCTGGAGTGCAGCGGCACAAACACGGTTACTGCAGCATCGACCTCCCTGGCTCAAGTGATCCTCCCACCTCAGCCTCCTGAGTAACTGGGACCACAGGTGCATGCCACCGTGCCTACCTATTGGTTTTTTAATATTTTTGTAGCCTTTGTTGTTCAGGTGGGTCTTGAACTCCTGTTCTCAAGAGATCCTCTTGTCTCAGCTTCTCAAAGTGCTGGGATTACAGGGGTGAGCCACTGTGCTCAGGTTTGCTTTTCTTTATAGTTTTACTGCATGTGTACATATTTCAAAATCTTCTATTTTGAGTTTTCCTTCTCTATGTATTTTATAAAAGCAGCATTATTTTGTGCGTTTTCTTCTGCATTTTTAAAAAAATTCAATTTTATGTTCTGGAGTTCATCCTTCTTGGCGTACGTAACTGTAGCTTACTCACACTTGCTGCTGAGTAGTATTTCATTTTATGAGCATTCACCATTTATTTAACCGTCTGTAGACTGGTATTTAGGTGAGTTCCTGTTTGAGAAATTTTAAACAAAGCTGTTGCAAATATCGATAGACATGTCCTCTGGAACATACATGCAATGGTTTCTCTAAATAGAGACCAAAAATTAAATTTTTAGGTCTTATGACGCTTTCTAATGTTATACAATGATGCTAAATTGTGTTAGGGAAGTAGTTATTTTAACACGTACTACCACACTGATATTTGAGTTCCCACTGCCTTACATTCTCCCCAAAACTTGACATTGCCAGATTGTATTAAATTTTGCCAATCTAGTGGTATGGAAATGAATGATTTTCATGATGATAATAATTTATCCTTCCCTTTTTACCACTAGGGTTGAGTACTAGTGGCAAACTTTTCTAGTTTCTTTCGTGTTTCCTCCTTGGCGAAGTTCCTCTCTGCGCCGGTGTGTCTTTTGCCCATTTTCTATTTAATTAATTTATTAATTATTTTGAGACAGAGTCTTGTTCTGTCACCAGGCTGGAGTGCAGTGGTGCAATCTCGGCTCACGACTACCTCTGTGTTCCGTGTTCAAGCAATTCTCCTGCCTCAGCCTCCCAAGTAGCTGGGAGTACAGGTGCATGCCACCACACTCAGCTAATTTTTGTATTTTCAGTAGAGACGGGGTTTCACCATGGTGGCCAGGACCGTCTCCATCTCTTGACCTTGTGATCCACCCTCCTTGGGCCTTCTAAGGTGTTAGGATTACAGGCATGAGCCACCACACCCAACTGAGTTATTTTTTAAAATCTTCTTAATTTTTAAGGGATCTGTGAGTATTCTAATAATTGAATTTTGTAGACCTATTATTGTTTGAAAATTATATTCTCCCAGTTTGTCGAATTTTTTTAACTCTATTTTTTCTGGTGAATGGATGTTCTTAATTTTAATGTATTCATGTTTGTTAATCTTTTACTCCGTAGTTATTTATTATTCCCATTGTTATTATTGGTCTTGCATAAGAAAATTGTTCCCACCCAGCAGTCATAAAGACATTTTTTTCTGCATTTTCTCCAAAAAATATTAATATTTTGCCTTTTACATTTAGCATGATTGAACTATTTGGGGGTTTTAGCAAATAGTATGAGGTAGGGACCTATTTTTATTTTTTTATGTAGGTAATGAATTTCCCCAGTACAACTTATTGAATAATTCATTGTCCTGAAGTAGTTAATGGATTTGAGCTATATCTCAGCAAATTCCATGAAGAAAATGAAACAGCACAAGGTCCACAGAGTGACAGGAGTCAGGAAAGGGGAAATCCATGCCACCTGAGGCATAGCTTCATTCAACAGGTGATCTTGGAGCCAAACTCAGAAGGAGCCAGCCATGTACAGATTTGTAAGCACAGAAAACAGTGTGTGCAGAGCCGTGAAATGAGAATGAGCTTTGCATATCTGAGGAACAGAAAGCGGGTTTGGAGGGAAGCCTGTCTTGAGTGAGAAGAGCCTGTGTAAGCTGAGTCGAGGCTCAGAGATACCATTTTACATAGACTATCCTAGGCAATGATAAAAAATGAGATTTTATGCTAAGCAAAGTGAAAAGCATTTGGGAATTTGAAGCAGGAGAATTGTGTGTCCTAATTTAGGACACACAATTTTGAGACTTCTCAAAATAATTAATTGTGTGCTTTTAAAAGATCACAAGGGGCCAGGCGCGGTGGCTCACCCCTATTATCCCAGCACTTTGGGAGGCCGAGGCGGGCAGATCACGAGATCAAGAGATCGAGCCCATCCTGGCCAGCATGGTGAAATCCCGTCTCTACAAAAAATACAAAAGTTAGCTGGGCTTGGTGGCACGTGCCTGTAGTCCCAGCCACTTGGGAGGTTGAGGCAGGAGAATGGCTTGAACCCGGGAGGCGGAGGTTTCAGTGAGCCGAGATTGCCCCACTGCACTCCAGCCTGGCAACAGAGCGAGACTCCGTCTCAAA
>NW_016107378.1:4250406-4255793 GCF_001604975.1 Cebus imitator | reverse complement strand
AAAAAAAAAAAAAAAAAATTTAAAAAAAGATCACATGGGCTGGAAGGTGAAGAATGTATCATAAGGGCCAAAAGTGGGGAAAAACTGCAAGCCAGAGCTGATGGTGGTTAGGGTGGGAAATTGAGGTGTGCCTCTAATGCATCAGCTCCTCTGGGCAGCTCACACGTGGAGCACATTCCTGGGATTCGCAGAGCTGGCCTTTTCTCTAGTTCTCTTGTACTTTGATCACTCATGCCTCTGCCCTGGAGTATCCTGCCTGCAAGTTGCAGAATCCTGTCCACCACTCAAGGCCCTGGTCACACATTTCCTCTTCCCAGAACACCCTCCTTCTTCCGGATGGAATAAATCTCTCCATCGTCTTGGCCTTGTTCTCATGTTTCTTTCCTGCCTGGTGGCCTTTTGCCCCTCCCACCTTGTGTTGGGGCTACTTGGGTGCCTAGGTTCTAGTCTTTATCTTGTTGCCAGCAAGCTGAGTGACCATAGGCCAGTCTTTTTCTCTATCTGAGCCTCAGTTTCCCCATCTCTAAACAAGCAGGTTTAGACTAGACCTTCCCTGAGACTTCTTTTCCGGGCTGTAACACTCCATATTACATCTCTCCTGCCCCGTTAGATTTAAGCATATTGAGTTTAGGCAGCTCATTTTCATTTTTATCATTCTGTCCAAGCTCTTACTGAGTAAATATTGACTATTATTATAATCTAAGTAATCATCCTTTACCAATAACCATTCACTCTGAGCTCCAGATGATGTTTTATGTAGGTTATAAAAAAAGAAAAAGGGCAGAAATTTAAGAGTGTAGATCAGCATTCTGAGTTCCACTGCCTGCTTTGTTCAGTTCTTCTCACGTGTGGATTTGGGGTCCCTCCTGGATCTGATCCTATGCGTGACCACGGACGTGCTTCACTCTCTTCTTTGGACCGTGGGGGCAGGCAGCCACATGATGCTAGTATTTCTCTACCCAGATGTGTGCTGTTAAACTAGCCTTGTCATTAGCTTGACTTGACAAGTGGCCTGGTGACTGGTTACTAATTATCTAGTCTTTTTTGTGTTGTTTGTTACAGGCTGATTTAACTTGATGGGTTCTGGAGATGCTGAGAAAGAGAGACAGCGTCACCTACTTGCCTGGGCTCTAGATGGGCAGCTGAACAGCTTGGGCATCAGCATTTGAAGCATGGCGACTGCTGGATGCTATACCCAGGATGGTCACTCCCAGATGCCATGGAAAATGGTATGTGTCCTCCCTTCTCTCTGCACGGGTCTCTGTGGCTGTGGAATGGCTTTCTTAGGTTCAGTATTTCTTGAGCATCTACCTGTCCTTGGTATTCTTACAAATACAAGTCATGATCTCTAAGGAGCTTTAGAGAGTGAGGGTACTGGCCTGTGCCTAGAGAGCTCTGATCTCAACTTGACAAGGGCCACCGTAGACATATGCCAAGTGCTGTGTCAACACAGAGATCTGCCTGATGAAATCAGGGAAGGCTTCTCTGAAGAGGCAGCATTTGACATAGGTCTTAGAGGATGAATTGACATTTGCCATATAGAGACTGGCGTTCCAGGGAGATGGAACTGCACCTATAAATACGAACACATAAGGGATGTTTCTGGCAAGGTACGGAGGCTCACACCTGTAATCCCAAAACTGGAAATCTGAGGCAGGGGGATCACTTGAGTCCAGGAGTTTGATAACATCCTGAGAAACATGGCAAGACCCTGTCTCTACAAAAAATGTAAAACCTTAGCCAGGCATGGTGGCGTGGACCTGTAGTCCCAGCTACTTGGGAGGCTGAGATGGGAGAATCACCTGAGTTCAGGAAGTTGAGGCTGCAGTCAGCCATGATAACACCACTGAACTCCAGCCTGGGTAGCAGAGTAAGACCCTGACTCAAAATAATAATAATAATAATTAATAATAATGTTTTATACAAAGCAAGGACATCAGTGAACCTGAAAGTATGAGGTGTGTCAGGGATGGGAGAGAGGCAAGCAGGTGGGAGCCTTGCTTATATTTGAAGCTCTTCCAGTGGGCAGTGGAGACTCAGATGATATTTCTAGGCAGGGGGCTTTAGGGCCCTTAGTGTGGGTGGCAATGCCAAGGGGAGTCTTGGGAGATGCTGAGGCAGGAAGACATGCTGGGAAAGTTCAGGTGAGAAAGAACCAGGGCACTGGGGATTAAATGAAAGGGGTAATTCAGGAGACATTTAAGGGAGGGAATAAGCGGGGCTTGTTGACCACTCTGATGAAAGAGAGGGAACTAGGTTTCGAGGTTGGGCAATTGCGTGAATAGAGATGCCAGCTGAGACAGTGATCCTGCAACTCCCTGCCCGAGACGCCCCCATTGCTTTGTATGGGCCTAGAAAAGGAGCCAAATTCCTCACTGGGCCTCCCCATTCCAGCCTAATGTGGCCCCTGCTTTCAGGCACATATCCTGCCAACGTCCCTTGACTCATTATCTTCAATCAAGGGCTCTCCAGTCTGTTTCTCCAAGACCCAGGTTTCTGGCTGCCTTGCAGATATTGCACTTGTAGATTTCTCTGTTGCAAATGCTCTGCCTGATCTTCACATGACTGACTCCTTGTCATGATTCAGGTCTGTTCAAGTAATTTCTTTAAAGATGTTTTTCCTTCTCTAGTTCCCCCACCCCTATCCAATGTGGCCCAATGTTCTCTACTCTTTCACTTTGTTCTCTGAATAATGCTTATCGCTATCTAAAAGGATTGTTTGTACTTATCATACACATATTTATTTCCTATATTCGCCTCTAGAAGTTAAGCTCCATGAGAAGGGCCAGCATGTTGTGAAACTCCAAGGACACTAATCACAAAGAACACAATGCAATTGCTGCCTCCTGCATTGTATAACCTGGTAATTTTGTCTCTAAGAGCAGGGACTGCCTCTGTACTGTTCACTTCTGTGACCCTCTGACTAGAATGGTACATGGCACACAGAAAGGCACTAAGGAAATATTTACTGCATCAGTAGGGAAGACAGGAGGTAACACAGCTTTTGAGTATTGCAGGAGCAAAAAAAAAAAAATACAATTGAGTTTTGTTTTAGACATGTTGAGTTTGAATTACCCAAACAACTTCCAGGTTGATATGTATAGAAGGAGGCTGAAGATATGAGTCCAAGAAAAGACATATTAACCTATACATGAAGGCCTGAACCTTCAGAAACATTCTCAGAGACCTAGAATCTATTATTCCAACTAAGAATGTAATTTTTACAGATGGGCATTTATTTGTCACTTATCTTAAGTGATTTTCTTGCCTTGTCCATCAGATATTCAATTACAGACTTCACTTGAAACTTCTCAGCTTGGGAAATGATAAGACACATCCAAGTGTGTTTGTAGATTATAAGAGATAGTTAAGGTGCTTTATTCTGGGCTATAGAGAGAGCAGTTACCCAGCTCTCTCACCCTCATTCTTTTGGTGACATCGCCAAAGTGAATCATAGATGGTATAGACATTGGTCAGAAGAAAACCTTGTGTTTTTATAGGCTGCAAATACATAGTGCCACCACCTTTATATCCTCTGTCTTGTGCACACACATACCCAATTAATCAATCTCAGGTATTTTTTTTAATTAGCTCATAGGAGCCTACAATTCCTTAACACATCACTTCAGGCAGATACCACTAATCTATCAGAGTTGGCACTGGGATTGAAACCTACTAGTTATACTTGTCACATAATAAAACTGTCTTCTATTTTCTACTTAGCAAAGCACAGAAATATTAACAACAGCAATGAAACTTCCTCTGTGGTGGGTCTTACACCGCTCGGCAGGTCTATCAGCTGAGAATACTCTTTCCTCTCATGCATAGTCCTGCCTAAGAGTGAAAGAACGAACTTGACAAGATCCTTTCCAATCCTGGGATTCATTGATGCTAAATTGGATTGCTAGAGAGAAGCAAGGACAGCAAATACAGAAATCAAGCAGGAGTAAAGACTGGGAAAATTCACTCTCTCATTTTATAAATACTTACTGAGAATTTGCTATGGGCCAGACACTTCCAGGCACTGGGGATACAGCAGTGGAACAGGCCCAACATTATAGTCATAAAACTTGATTTTTAGTTTGGGGGAAAATGTGCATACATGCACAGGTATATTATGTGTATGTGTATACATATGTACATACATGTATGTATATATATGCGTCTGTGTATATACACATGTAACAAGGCCATGATGTTAAGCAGTGATGGTTGACATAAAACTAGAAATGAGATAGAGTAACATGGGGATGACAATATTAAATCAAGTGGTCAGGGGCCAGGCACGGTGGCTCACACCTGTAATCTCAACACTTCAGGAGGCTGAGGCAGGAGGATTGCTTGGGCTCAGGAGTTAAAGACTAGCCTGGGCAACATAGTAAGATCCCATCTCTACAAAAACAAACTTGAGTCAATAAATCAATAAATCAGATGGTCAGAGAAGGCCTCTCAGAGATGACACTGAGTGAGATCTAAATGACGGAAAGAAATGAGCAATGCAGTGTCCCATCAGTGCATCCCGGCAGGTGGAACAGCAAGTTCAAGGGCCTTGAGGCAGGATGGAGCTGCTGGGTCTGAAAAACTGGGGAGAAGCCAGTGTGGCCACCAGGTTAGGCAGAGGAAAGTCAGTGATGTAGCAGGGCTAGATAACTTAGAACTTCATAGACCACAGTAAGGAGTTGGGATGTGATTCTAATTGTGTTACAAAGCCCCCAGAAATTTTAAACAAAGCAGAAATAGGATTTTGTTTTTGATTTTAAAGATCTTCATGGCTGCTGTGTGGAATGTTGATCACAAAAGAGCAAGAATGGAGGGGGAGTGTCCAGATAGGAGAGGAAAAGAACATTTGCCATAGGAAAATGTTCCAGATCTTTCGGACTGCTCTAACTACTATCCATACCAGGGGAGGTGGCTGTGGTCCTGCTGCTTGCCTGTATGTTCTCACTTGGCCTCCACGGCTGCCTATGTGTTCTCACCTGGCCTCCACAGGTGCCTGGGTGTTTTCACCTGGCCTCCCTCCACAGGTGCCTATGTGTTCTCACCTAGCCTCTACAAGTGACTTTGTGCTCTCACCTGGCCTCCACGGGTGCCTGTGTGTTCTCACCTGGCCTGCCTCCACAGATGCCTGTGTGGTCTCACCTGGCCTGCCTTCACAGGTCCCTGTGTGTTCTCACCTGGCCTGCCTTCACAGGTGCCTGTGTGTTCTCACATGGCCTCCACGGGTGCCTGTGTGTTCTCCCATGGCCTCCGCAGGTGCCTGTGTGTTCTCACCTGGCCTGCCTCCACAGGTGGCTGTGTGTTCTCACATGGCCTCCGCAGGTGCCTGTGTGGTCTCACCTGGCCTGCCTCCACAGGTGCCTGTGTGTTCTCACATAGCCTCTACAGGT
>NW_016107378.1:4222131-4250336 GCF_001604975.1 Cebus imitator | reverse complement strand
CAGGTGCCTGTGTGGTCTCACCTGGCCTGCCTTCACAGGTGCCTGTGTGTTCTCACATGGCCTCCACAGGTGCCTGCATGTTCTGCTCTGTGTGTTTGGCTTTCAGGTCTGCTGCATTGAGCTCTTTGTTGTCAATCTAGCTTGTGGCTTTTTGTGATTTCTGGGAGTCTGGCTCCCAGTCCATATTTTATCTTGATTTTGGCCAGTTTTCTCTTGTGGTTAATGTAGCATTAATGTCCTTATTTGCTGTGATAAATTGGGTTATTTGCTTATACCAGTAGAAAAAGCCTTCAGGTCTCAAATAGAATCACCCCATTACCTCAATTATTTGTCCCCAGAGAATTCAGTGATATGGTTTGGCTCTGTGTCCCCACCCAAATCGCATCTTGAATTGTAATGCCCACGTGTTGAGGGAAGGAAGTGATTGGATTATGGGGGCAGTCTCCTCCAGGCTGTTCTCGTGATAGTGAGTGAATTCTCTTGAGATCTGATAGTTTTATAAATGGTAGTTTTTCTGGCACTCTCACATGATCTTCTCTCTCCTGCCGCCATGTGAAGAAGGTCCTTGCTGGCCCTTTGTCTTCCACCATGATTGTAAGTTTCCTGAGGCCTCCCCAACCATGTGGAACTGTGAGTCAATTAAACCTGTTTTCTTTATAAATTACCCAGTCTTGGGTATTTCTTTGTAGAAGTGTGAAAATGGACTAATACATTGAACAAGTCTTGTTCAGCTTAAATAGGGTGTTTCAGCTATGAATGTGTGATAACAGTGGCTACTTTTTGTTTGGCACTGTACAGGTTGCCATAAAAATCTGTGCATATTATTTTTGAAAGTATTATGTCATTGGGTCCCCAGGTAGATAGAAAGGTTGTTAATATTATCCATTTGACAGATGAAGAAATAGATTTAGAGAGGTTAGACAGATTTTTTAGAAAGGCTTTGTACATGATTAATTATTGCTCTTAATTTTAAGCTATTCTTCTTAAGTATTCAAATTTTTACAAATGATAACTTTTTAAATATTCATTATCTGTTACATCCTGAATTCCTCTGTGGGGTGTTTTTATATGGAGACCAATATGCTCCTGAGCTGCTTAAATGTTCTGCGTAAATTTCCAAACACACCATTTAGTGCACTCCCATATGTGCCACTCACTGTGCTGAGAGCTTCAGAAACCATATCGACGAATGAGCCACAGCCTCTGCCCTTAAAGAAAAACCAACTGGTGGATGGGAATTGGGTTGGTTCTCCAATGGTTAAGACTGTCTGTTAACAGAAGCCCAACTCAAAGTTGTTTAAGGAAAATGGCAAAGTATTGGCTTATGAACTGGAAGTCCTAGAGTGCCTCTGACTGAGCGTGGCTGGACCCAAGGGGCTTAAATGATGTCAACAGGACTCCTTTTTGCTCCTTCTCTTTCTCTGACTCTAGCATATTCTCTTCTATGAGCTATCTTCATTTTCAGCTAGATTCTGTCCTCATAGTGTAAAAGGTGCTCCTCACCACTGTCAAGCATATGTCACAGCTAGAAACCAGCTGGAAACACAGGTCACACTTTCCTTTCTTCTGAAAACAGTATTCTAGGGAAGTGCAAAGAATGATGGTATACTCATCCAACTCTAGTCACATGCTTATCCCTGAACAAAATACTTTACCCAGACACATAATAGACATTCAGTGATTGCAATGCCCTGTTGGAGCTTAGGAGACAGTAATAGTGTTTAAATAATATTAATATGTCCAGCATTGTATTTTACAAGCATCATGATAGCGAGTGCTCATAGCATTTTATGAGGTAGTATATTGGTTGTTTTAGGCTAAGTTATGCCTCTATAACAAACATTCCCAAATGTCAGTGGCTTATAACAACAGAAATTTATTTTTTGCTCATGTTAATGATCATAACAGGTCAGCCTCAACTGTGCTCCATGTTATTGTCTCTGGGCACCCATGCTGAAGGAGCAGTCCCTGTCTGAGGACAGAGTGTCTCCTATGAGAGGGGAAAGATAAGATGACAGAACCAGGTGAAGCTCTTAAAACTTCTCCTCAGAAGTGGCACATCTCACCTCCACCAACATTCCATTGGCAAAAGCAAAAAAGATAGCCAAGTATGAAATCTAATACCATCCTGTCAAGAAGGAGAACAAAAGTATTGAAGAATAACATGATCTCCCAAAGGCAGGAAATGTGATTATCCCATGTGTTCATTTTCTAGGCCTGCCATAACAAATTACTGCAAACCAGCTGGCTCAGAGCAACGGCAGTTTATTCTTTCATTCTTCGGGAGTCAGAAATCAAGGTGTGGGGCCCTACTCTCTCTAAAACTTTTTCTTTTGACTTGTTCTAGCCTTCAGTGTTTGCCAGCAGGCCTTACCATTGCTTGGCTTGAAAGTGCATCATTCCGGTCTCTGCCTTCATCATCACCTGGCCTCCTTCCCTCTGCCTGTGCATTTTCTGGAATTCTTCTCTCTGTATGTCTGTGTACAAAACTATGTCTTTTTAGAATCACGTCATCATTGGCTTAAGATCTACCCTAATGCAGCATGACCTCATCTTAACTTGATTTCATCCATAAAGACCCGACTTCCAAATAAGGTCACATTCACAGGTAGCTGATATCAGGACCTGAACACATCTTTTGGAGGGTTACAATTTAACCTGGGACATCCAATTTTTAAAATGAAGAAACTGAACCACAAAGCAGCTAAATACCTTGCTTGTGAACACACAACTAGTGTGTGGTGATGTTAGAATCACACCTAAGTGGCTTGGCTCAGAGCCTGTGCTCCTAACCATTCAACTATGCTAGATAAAAATTTCAGGCAGGCTGCTGTGGCTCATGCCTGGAATCCCAGTACTTGCAGATGCCAAGGAAGGTGGATCACTTGAGACCACGAGTTCAAGACCAGCCTGGGCAACATAGTGAGATCCTGTCTTCACATACACACACACACACACACACACACACACACACACGCACACACACTAGCCAGGTATGGTGGTGCACTTCTGTAGTCTCAGTTACTCAGGAGAGTGAGGTGAGAACTACTGATATTTGGAAATGTTTGTTACAGAAGTATAACTTAGCCTAAAGCAACCAATATACTACCTCATAATATGAGGTGGGAGGATCACTTGAGCTCGGGAGTTTGAGGCTGCAGTGAGCTATGATCATGCCAGCGCACCCTAGCCTGGGTGACAGAGCAAGACGCTATGTCCAAAAAAAAAAAAAAATTCAGAATCTTGGGTTCTTCCTGGAATTTTGTTTCAGCTCTGCCTCTCACTAATTATAACCATGGGGAGGACCTGAGTTTTGATGTTTCTCAAATGGTCTTGAATTACCGACCTTGATCTTGTCTTTCAGGATTGCTCAAAGTGTAAAGCAACGTGACAGGTGAGAAAGCCCTTTGAAAAGTACTGAGCTCTTCACAAGCACAAGGTGAGTCATGGTTTAAGAATGAGCTACACTCCTGAGATGTTTCCTGCAGTTTCCTGAAGTTATTACCACAAACCTATTGCTTCTGAAGAGGAACAAGTGGCAATACTTGGTAAAGCGATCAAATTGGTCTCCAGCTTTCCTACAGCAAATGTCTCAGTAATAAGCATGAAACTGTAACATGCAGCAAAAGAGACCATTACATAAAAATATGTGTATTTTTAAAGTTTTAAAAAAGTGAGTGGAACCAGAAGGTTGAATGATACCCAGATGACGTACGAGCAGGATGTGCTGGATGAAGCGGGGTTAGGGTGTCCCTAGACATTTTGGTGACTGGAGCAAATAGACTTCTTTCTTGTTGTTATTGTCAAGCCATTTTAAGTTGCATTTATCTCATTCACAACCCAACTAGTCCTTTGTGGTACTACAAACTCTTTCTGAGGGCTCTCAGTATCCAGCTCATCTGTTGGTCAAATAATCTATTGATGACTCTCCTCACTCTTAGATCACCCTTGCTCTTATACTTTCCCTATACTCCCCTAAAGGGATCATTTTGCAATCCTCTGACCTTTGAGGTCTTTTTTCCATCTACGTATACTCCCTTAGTGATGCTACTCACTGCTCTGGCTTCCACAGTCACCTGAACATGAAACCGAAAGCCAGTGGAAGTAAGTGGTGTCTAACTCAACAACAGCAGTGGGCAGCATTCCACTGGCTGGAGTCTATTGATTTCTAGTGGTTTCTCCCCCTCATCGCTAGCCCTTGTCTCTTGAATCTAAGTGTGGATGATGAAGTATGATGAGCATGTCAGTCTGACATTGAAGTATACAACTCTGTGTGTCTTCCTCCTCCATCCTCTCTCCCTAGACAGGATTTAGCAGACTCTTCTCTCCTTGCCTCAGCTTCTTCTTTTATTATTGCTTCTTGAAAAATATAGAAGATGTGGTTGAAAAAATAAAATAAGAAGAAAAAAAGAAGAAATGCAGGGAGAGAAATCCAAGATGGCTGATCACTAGCAGCTCAGGATTGTAGTTCCCAGTGAAAGTGCAGAGAACGAGAGGACGCCACACTTTCAGATGAATTTTTGTTGCTCATGCACCAGGAGATTCCCAGTGGAGGAGCCCCACGGGTCACCAGCACAACTCTTGTGGCTGGAGAGGCGGTTTTGCCTCTGCCTTGGTGCGGTGGTTCTTGGTGCAGAGTCAGAAAAGCACCATCAATCATAATGCCACTGTTTTGGCCGGTGCAGTGGGTTGCTCAGATTTTAGCGCTGGGAATCAACAAGTTGGACGTCCACTCAGAAACCCAATTATAAAGACAGTAATTATAAAGACCACAGATGGATAAATCTATAAAGAAGGGAAGAAACCAGCCTAAAAAGGCTGAGAATACCCAAAATCAGAACGCCTCTCCCTCTACAGGGGATCACAGTTCCTCATCAGCAATGGAACAAGGCCTGATGGAGAACGTGTGTGTTCCATTAACAGTAGTAGGCTTCAAAAGGTGGATGATAAGAAACTTCTGTGAATTAAAAGAACTTGTTCTAACCCAATGCAAAGAAACTAAGAACTTTGAAAACAGGTTCAATGAAATGTTAATAAGAATACACAATTTAGAGAGGAATATAAGTGAATTGATGTAGCTGAAAAACACAACACGAGAACTTCACGAAGTATGCACAAGTTTTAACAGCTGAATTGATCAAGCAGAAGAAAAGATATCAGAGGTTGAAGACCACCTTAATGAAATAAAACGAGAAGACAAGATTAGAGAAAAAAGGATAAAAAGGAACGAGCAAAGTCTCCAAGAAATATGGGACTATGTGAAAAGATTTAATCTACGCTTGATAGGTGTACCTGAATGTGACGAAGAGAATGAATCCAAGCTGGAAAATACTCTTCAGGATATTATTCAGGAAAACTTTCCCAACCTAGCAAGGTAGGACAATATTCAACTCCAGGTAATACAGAGAACACCACCAAGATATTCCTCAAGAAGACCAACTTCAAGGCACATAATCGCCAGATTCACCAGGTTTGAAATGAAGGAGAAAATACTAAGGGCAGCCAGAGATAAAGGTCAGGTTACCCATAAAGGGAAGCTTATCAGACTCACTGCAGATCTCTCAGCAGAAACCCTACAAGACAGAAGAGAATGGGGGCCAATATTCAACATCCTTAAAGAAAAGAACTTTCAACCCAGAATTTTACATCCAGCCAAACTAATAAGCTTCATAAGCGAAGGAAAAATAAAATCTTTTGTGAACAAGCAGGCACTCAGAGATTTCATCACCGCTGGGTCTGCTTTACAAGAGCTTCTGAAAGAACCACTACACATAGAAAGGAAGATCCAGTATCAGCCTTTCTGAAAAATACCAAAAAGTAAAGAGCATCAACATAATCAAGAATTTACATCAACTAATGGGCAAAACAGCCAGCTAACATTAAATGGCAGTATTAAACTCACATATATTATTATTAATTCTAAATTTAAATCGACTAAATCCCCCAATCCAAAGACATAGACAGGCAAAAAAGGCCAAAACCCATCAGTATGCTGCATCCAGACCCATCTCACATGCAAGGATACACAAAGACTCAAAACAAAGGGATGGAGAAAGATTTACCAACCAAATGGAGAGCAAAAATAAATAAATAAAAAGCAGGAGTTGCAATTTTTGCCTCTGATAAAATAGACTTTAAAGCAACAAAGATCAAAAGAAGCAAAGAAGGATATTACGTAATGATAAAACGATCAATGCAACAAGAAGAGCTAAAGATCCTAAATATATACGCACCCAATACAGCAATACCCAGATATATAAGACTTATAAAGAGACTTAGACTCCCACACAATAATAGTGGGAGACTTCAACATCAATATTAGACAGATCAGCAAGACAGAAAATTAACAACGATATCCAGGATTTGAAATCAGATCCGGAACATGTAAACTTAATTAACATTTATAGAACTCTCCACTTTAAATACACAAAATATACACTCTTATCAGTACCACATCACACCTATTTACAGGTTTAAATGAAATATTGGTTGGCTGCTTGTTTGTTATTTTCTTCCCTCATTTTTTTTCATGTCTCATACCCATTTTTAGACTGCATTCTTGCCCAGGCAAAAAAGCAACACCCCCGTTCTCTCTCCCTATTCCTCTTCCTCTTCCTCTTTCTTCCTCTCCTTCATTCTTTTTTTTTCTTTTAATTATTCTTTTTTTCTTTCTTTCTCTCTTTCTTCTTTTTTCTTTTTTTTTTTCTAAGAAATAAATTTTTTTAAAAAAAAGTAGGAGAGAGATCCAAGATGGCTGATCATTAGCAGCTCGGGATTGTAGCTCCCAGTGAAAGCACAGAGAACGGGAGGAAGCCACACTTTCAGACGAATTTTTGTTGCTCAGGCACCAGGAGATTCCCAGTGGAGGAGCCGCACGGGTCGCCAGTGTGACTCTTGTGGCCGGCGAGGTGGTTTTGCCGCTGCCTTGGTGCGGCGGTTCTTGGTGCAGAGTCAGAAAAATTAAAATAAGGCCAGATGTGGTGGTTCACACCTACAATCCTTGCATTTTTGGAAGCTGAAGTAGGAAGATCAGTCAAGGCTAGGAGTTCGAGAGCAGCGTGGGTCACACAGTGAGACTCCTTCTGTACAAACAAAAATTAAAAATTAGCCATGTGTGGTAGTGCATGCCTGTAGTCTCAGCTACTCAGGAAATTGAGCTGGGAGAATCACTTGAGCACAGGAGTTTAAGGCTGCAGTGAGCTATGATCACACAACTTTACTCCAGCCCGGACAATAGAGAAAGAAGCTATCAAAAAAGAAAAAATAAATAAATAACGACAACAAAAATAAAAAGCAAGACAAAAAGTTAAAATCACCCCCCCACCCCGTGATCCAGATATACCTCACGGTAAGGGTTTATGTATATCCTTCTAGATCTTCCTCTGTGGAGATGCACACACACGTTTCTGGACATTACACCACACCCCCGGCCTCTTTTTTTTTTTTTTTTTTTTTTTTTGAGATAGGGTCTCACTCTGTTGCCCAGGCTGGAGTGCAGTGGTACAATTACAACTCCCTAGAGCCTTGACCGCCCACCTCAGCCTCCCAAGTACTGGGACTGCAGGCTCACACTTCATGCCCAGTTAATTTTTGTACAGATGAAGTTTCTCCCTATTGCCCAGGCTGGTCTCAAACTCCTGAGCTCAAGCCATCCACTCACCTCGGCATCCCAAAGTTCTGGGATTACAGGCGTGAGACACCACGCCCAGCCCCTAGCCTTTTTTCTCCACGTTTTCTTTCTTTCTTATTTTTGCTTTCTACTGTTCTTATTCTCCCCTTATGGCTTAGGCCTCCCAAATCAATTCATGAGGACAACACATTTACCTAACACCAAGGCTGCTGCATACAGTTGTACACTGCACAACTCCAGGGGGCCCTCTATACTTAGATTCCTTGTGACTGCCTCTTCTTGGCGTTCCTCCAGAATAATACATCGCAGTATTTGTCAGTCTTGCATAGAGCCCTTTATAGATTTCAGTTTACAAAATATTTTTTATTTGACCCTCATAGCAATGCTGGATGGTAGACCAAGCAAATAAAATGAGCTGTTTTCTCATGAGCTGGTGAGAGAGACTCAGGCAGAACCAACCATAGGAACTCATGGACACCTTGTGCGTCTATCTTTGCCCAGACTCTTTTCCAATGGGGGAAAGGTTGGAGGGCGCTCAGGCTCAAACTAGCCTTGACAAAAAACTAAAAAGATGTGGCCAAAGGTGACAAGACTAACAAGAAGAGGTTGGTGAAAGAGTCATAAAACTTCCCTAACGTGAAGACATTAAGACGCTGCACGCATGCGGGAGAGGTGGTGTTTGTAAAAGGTGAGAGTAAAGACCAATAAATGAATGAAGACATTTGGAGGGGATGGTCAAGGCCAAACTTCTCTGCCTAGATAAGGAGGACATCTCACACCTTAGAATGAGGTTGTTGAAGAGAGAGACAGTAGAATGGTATTTCCATTTTTCTTTTTTTTAAAATTTTTTATTGCATTTTAGGTTTTGGGGTACATATGAAGAACATGCAAGATTGTTGCATAGGCACACACGTGGCAGTGTGATTTGCTGCCTCCCTCCCCATCACCCACATCTGGCATTTCTCCCCATGCTATCTCTCCTCAACTCCCCTCCTCTGCCACTGTCCCTCCCTTATTTCCCCAGAATCCAGCTCTCCAAACCAGCCCACAAATAATCTTTCCTAATTCATGCAAATAGAAATCTTGCATTTTTTGTGAACTTTGTAATATATTTGGTTCTCAAGTTCAGGGGATCATGTTATGTTTTGAAATAAAAATTGTAATTGGATTAGGCTCAATTGCAGTTGTAGTAAGACTGGCTTTGGGTATGGAATATGAATGAGGTCAACTTAAAGGAAGTAAATCATTCCTCTAATGACAACATCTTGGTCTATGATATGAATAAAAGATCAAAGCTCATTCAAAACTAAGTGGATTTAATGGAACAGTAGTTAAAGAAGTCTGGAGAATTCATTTTATTTTCATTGTATAATATCTGTTTCTCATAGAGTTGTCTTGTTCTTTATTACTTTTTATTCTTATGAATGTGCATGGATTTGATTAACTTAATTAGAGTTAATGTCTTGGGAGCAGAATGCAGGACTGTGAAAGTTTGGGTTCTTGAAGACTTTGAAAAGAGAACTGTTGGCCTCGTTCTACATAAATTCAGAATCGAAAATGTCTGATGGCTATTATCATCTTAAAGTAATTGAAGCACTGCTAAAAATAAAAACCAGAAGGAGAAAAATTGAACCCAAATAAAAGGAATGGAGTTATCCCAGCTTTGGATACAATTCTCATGGCAAATTGAGCTTAAATCTGAAGTCTTAGGAAGTAGAATGAATGCCAAAATAATATTTTTCCCCTTGTGTGCTGTTAACAAGGGCAGTCTCTTCGTTTCCACACTATTTCCTTTTATTTTCCTCCTGTTATCTGTAGCTCCACTTTAGGTTAGGAGGGATTTTAGAGGGAAATACCACTTCAGATTAAAGTCTTAATCAGATTTCACTTATTAACTGGCACAGGGTCTGGTGTCCAGGAGCGAGGAAGTCTCCTGAGGAAGCATTTGTTGTGGGCCTCTCTTGGAGAGACTCAGTTTGGAGCCAGACTTACCAGGAGTCATCCTGTGTTAGGAGAAGAGGAAGTTCCACAAAACTAGGACCCAAGAAAGGATTAAGTATTTTGATCCTAAAAAAGAAAAGGGTTGCCAAGGGTTGTGGTGGGGAGAGAGATGTTCTAAAATGTTTTACTTTGAGCTGGGCAAGGTGGTGGGTGTCTGTAATCTCAGCTACTCAGGAGGCTGAGGCAGGTGAATCACTGGGAACCAGGAGGCGGACATTGCAGTGAGCCAAGATTGCACTACTGCACTCCAGCCTGGGTGACAAGAGTGAAATTCCATCTCAATCAATCAATGTTTTACTTTGATAACCTGGGCTTTACGTTTTTTGCATTATATGAAATAAGCTTTAATCAATTGGATATATGAGATAGCATTGCTTCAGTCATTCAACAAATATTTATGTTAAATATATATATATACACACACATACATATACAGAGATATATATATATAGATGTGTGTGTGTGTGTGTGTGTGTGTGTGTATTTGCTTGTATGCTCACGGTGTAGCATGCCTATCTTCAGGGCTGGAGAAAAGTGGTGAACGGAACTTAACACATTGCTGCCTTTTTGGCAGTATTAGGGTGTGTGTGTGTGTGTGTGTGTGTGTGTGTGTGTGTGTGTGTTGAGCATGGTGAGTTTTGGAGAGACAGAGAATGAACAAATAGAATCCGATTTCTAGTAGTGATCAGTGCTAGAAAGGAAATAAACAGGTTAATAACATATAGTTGGACTGTTCTTTCTATATTTTTTAACAACATGTTTCGCATTTGAAAAATCAACATGTTTAAATAACTTTATAGATTTTTTCTTATCAATAATTATTAATTACCATCAACTATAATATACATTGAAAGAATATTTGAACAACTGGAAATTTTTATTTCATGCCACTTTGAGTATTTCTTTATAGTATCTATTGCTTTTCATGACATTTCTGAACCAAAGAGGTTTTTATATTTTTCGGTCTCTTTTTAGTGTTAGTTTTTTTTCACCTTTTAATTCCTTGAAAATGGAGCAATCCATATAGAGTCAATTCATTTGGTTATTCAGCAAACACTAATTCATACCTGCTCTGTGCTAGGCTGGGTGATGGGTACTTTCCCCAGAGTCGGTGTGACAGCCTTTGCTAATCATGATGCAACTCCAGAACGCTATGATTTTTCACTCAGCCTGGAGATGATAGCAATTTACTCATTTTTATGGTTAATTTGCCTATCCAAACCCTTTTTCCAGACCAGATTTAAAGTTAGCATTCGGTCCAGCCCAGGACCAATTCCTGCCAGTTCCTCTTCATGGAGCTTTTGACCATTTGTTTTTTGTTCCAGTCATGGGCATCTGTCGAAAGCTGTGGACGGGGAAAGCCCTTCAGAAACGCAGTCGCCCTGACAGCTTCTTGTTCCTGGAGAGGACGCCTTAGGGGAGGAAAACATTTACTTACAGACAAAGGATAGAACCTTTTCAACATCTTGGAAAGAAAGTTAGGGTGGATGGAGACTTTAAATATATGCCTGGAAGGAAATTTTGAAATCTTTTAATGCAAAGAAGAAAATATTTCCAGCAATAAAATGTAAAATATAATTTTAAAAAGCCTAGAAGAAGCCCTTCCCTGCATAGTGTTCCGCCATTTACACACCTTCTTCTGAGAGGAGAATGTGGCTAACTTATCTCAGAGGCACTGCTTTAGGTACCCAGATGGGGAGCTGGGGTTCGGGGTTACATGGACACTGTCTTTTCACTCCCCACTAGCTTTACCGAGGCATAACTGACAAATAAAAATTGTATATATTTAAGATATACAACATTGTGAAGTGTATCATGTCATTGAGTTACCGTGTGTGTGTGTGTGTGTGTGTGTGTGTGTGTGTGTGTGTGTGTGTGATGGGACTGCTTGGGATTTGATCTCTTTGCTAATTTCAATTATACAATGAAACATTATCAACGATAGTCACCACACTGTACATTAGGTCTCCAGACATATTCATCTTATAACTGAAAGTCTGTACTCTTGACCACTGTCTCTCCATTTTCCTCACCCACCATCAACCCTCACACCCCTAATCCCTGGTAACCACACCTCCCTCTTGAAGCCCGGCATTGGTGGAATTTTATTAGGATCTTGAATTGTCTGACTTATCCCAAAGAATATAAGTTCTAGTGAGATTCATACAAGTACTTATTGTCAGTTTTTTTCACAATGTTTGTTAGGAGTCTGTTATCTATCTCAACATAACAAATTACCCCAAAATATTGTGTCTTCATGCAGCAAACATTTACAACTTCACAATGGTGGGGGGGCGGTGCCAAGAATCTGGACACACCTGAGCTTGTGTCTCTGTGTCAGGGTCTCAAAGTGGGACTAGGGGAAATTTCCACATGCAGATACCAGTCCTCACGGCTGTTGTAGGGCTTTGGGATATGGGCCTGATAACATAGCGCAACTGACAACGTGGTAACGTGCTTCTTCTGGAGCAAGAGCTTTGAGAGAGAGGGTGTGAGAGAGACAGAGACAGAGAGAGAGAAAGAGACCCAGAAAGAGAGGTAATAGCCAGATTCCTTTTGTAACCCAATCTAAGAAACGTCTCATCATTTTTGCTGTGTTTGAGTTCTTTCTTTTAGAAATGAGTCACGAGATTCAGGCCTTACTCAAGGGCAGGGGATTATACAATAACACGACCAGGCTTATTGGGAGCCCTTTGAGAGCCTGCATACCACAACATTTTGACTTTTCCTCTCTCTTTAGATATTTACTGCCCAGCTCTTAGGAAGTACAATAATGGCCTTGGAGTTGGTAATCATGGTGGTGGGGAGGTATCACTTTTTCAGAAAAGCCTTCCCTAATTACAACCTGTGGTTAGAGTTTGTCTCTTCTAAGATAACTTGCACAGCTCTATGAAACCCAACTTGCATTGTTCATTTTCTGTTTGTGTGAATCTCCACGCTGGAATCGGGTAGGCTTATTTAAGCCTGCTTTCTCAATATTTCCACTCTCTTTGGTGTGTAGTCAGTGTTTAGTCATAATGTGATGAACTGAATGAAAAGATGAATGAATTATTAAATATGTAGAGAAAAAGGTTATGCTTTTTCGCCTTTATGACTTTAGGAAAACAACCTCCTCTTTTGATAACATTAATACCTCATACATTGTTTCTTTCACCTCCATTAGAATCTTGCTGGTTGGCGGGGAGGATGTCTCATTTCTCCAACAGTCAAGGGGATTTTCACAGTGTTTCTTTGTGTGTCTTCTAGGAAAACAAAATTCTCTCCTGCCTCTCCCAATATTCCTTTAAATATCCACTTCTCTGATTCTGATATGCGCCCATCTCCCAGGGGGTGGTACCTTTCCTTCTCTGATTTCAGAATTGCTTCTCCAGTTATCTGTCAACCTTTTTACAACTCAAAATTTCTGCAAGCCAATTCGTTGCCAGCATTTGGTCGTGAGATGAGTGGAGATGAGAGGGATTTAAAAGATATATTGGGTAGCTTTGTTCTTAAGCTGGTATTGGTGCTATTGTGGATCTGGAGGGGTTTTGTGGTCATATTTTGATTATTTGCTAGTTTTGGCAACTGTTGAGATGTTAGATCTCATATTGTTTCTATCATTTTTTATAGTTTCTTGTTTAACTCTTTGCTGAACGTTTTAGACACACATCAAGACTCTCAAGCTTGATTTAAAACAGAATTGGCAATTGTGCCTCTCTTTTTGCTTCAGGCTTTCCTGGCAGGACCTGACTGCTGGTTGTCGGGCAGTGTTAAATCTCCATGCTGTGCTAGGGGACAGTAGTGCACTGAGTGGTCATCATGGTCTCAAATACAGGAAAAGACTTCACTGAATTTAAAGAAGGTAGTGGATTTAAAGAAGAAGACTGGAATCTCCACAAGTGGGACCAATCAATCTGTATTGGCTTTATAAATTTATTCATATTCGACACTTTGATATTTCTCTTTGAAATACCCTACCCTACGTGTTTCTCTTTAAATTATTACAGATTTCCCAAGAGTGGTCACCATTCTGCATTCTACCCTCCTTTGATACTGTCCTCTGGTCAAAGAAATTCCATAACCCTCCCACCCTCCTCACTTCCTCACTCCCCACCACCTTTGAGTTCAGTCTATTCATTTTAATACCCCATCTTCAGGAACTTTTGAGGAAACCCTCACCTCCCCACACCCTCACTCCAAACAATGGTGCATTGGAGGGCATTTCAAATACAGTTCATTGAGACTGCAGAAATGGATGAAAACTTCCGTGTGTTTGCCCTTAACAAAGAGAGACTGCTGACCTGGTTGAGTCTTTGGCAACAGCTTGTGTTTTCTACCAGCTTTTAACTGTGGGCCCACACTGACATTTTTATAGCCACATATTACACTATTGGTTTTTCAGTTCATAGCTTAAAATCATATTGATAAGAATATGACCTCCAAGCATTGGAAAATCAATTCCAGGTCCTGAATTCTCTGCATGCCAATGCGCTAAGTCACATGAACAGAGTGCTGTGTTAGGTACATTGCATAAACCACGCAGACTCTAGGTTAAATGGTTCCGGATTTTGTAATGTGAAAAGACCTCTGGGGACACAGCCGGGAATGTAGGTAGTAGGTGTCACTTGACTATTATTGCTATATGCCTAAGAGCTATTTGGAGGTAATCGTGGTAGACATTAGCTTATTAGTTGCCACGCCAGAAAACATTCTATCTTTCTTCCCATCACCCCTTGCACAAATTAAGGTAGTACGATTTGCTTAACAGAAAAACCAATAGCTCAGCAGCTTGACATCAAAGAGATTTCTTGCTCAGGTAAAATCCAATTGGAGGTGGAAGTTGAATGGAGGCTCTGCTCCAAGCAGTCGTTCAGGGACTGAAGCTTATTCCAACTGTGATCCTATTTTCCTCTAGGGTTTTAGGATCTTCTCCATTTATCCAGTGAATGGGGAAAAACGAGAGTACAAAGAATTCTGTAGGAGATTTTCATGGGTCAGGGCAAGAAGTAGCCAACATTCACTAGCCATAACTCAATCTCATGGTCCAAAGAGCTTAGGAAATGCAGTCTTGCTGCACGTATGTCTGAAATGAAATGTCTGGAATGTGTGTCTGGAATGAAAAAGCCCAGTGCTGTCCTTAGACCTGGCACAAAAGGCCTCTGCCCTGCGCCCCCAGCTTGAGAGCCTTCTGCGTATCACAAACATATGCGTAAGAATACACTTATGACAGAACACATGGCTGCCTCTGTCATGTGGATCTGGTCCTTAGCCCTGGCACAGCATGACTTACAATCCAAAAATCTGCTTCTGTAGCTAACACAGCTCAGGCCCCAGGGAAGTGCTTCTCCATCTCTCCAGCCATGTTTCCTCAAAACAACATGCAGATGGGTCTGAACGCCAGGAAGATTTGTGGGTGTCCCACTGCTGAAGTCAGAGAAGGACAGTGTTATGGAGAGCAGGAAGGACTCAACAATAGAAGCTTTTCGTAACATAAAAGACAAATTACACACATCTTCTTCCCAGATAGGGAGAATGTGGTAGGTTTTAGCGTGATCAAATATTATTCCCAGGAGCAAGGAGAGCCCCTTCCATGATTCTCTTTGTGTTCTCCTGGGTTATATCAGAGGGACTCACAGGCAGCTTCACCCTTATTCTTCCATGTTGTCACTATGAAGGCATTTTTCAAAGTAGAAGTGGAGTTGCCAGATTAAGCAAATAAAAATTTAGGAAGTTGGTCAGGCACAATGGCTCATGCCTATAATCTCAGCACTTTGGGAGGCTGAGGTGAGTGGATCACGAGGTCAGGAATTCGAGAACAGCCTGGCCAATATGGTGAAACTCTCTCTCTACTAAAATTTAGCTGGGTGTGGTGGTTTGCACCTATAGTCCCAGCTACATGGGAGGCTGAGGCAGAAGAATTCCTTGAACCCAGGAGGCGGAGGTTGCAGTGAGCCAAGATCACGCCACTGTACTCCAGCCTGGGTGACAGAGTGAGACTCCATCTCAAAAAAAAAAAAAAAAAAAAAATTGAGAAGCCTTTTTAATTTGGCAACCCAGGGCAGGTAGAACATATTTTATTAAACTGTTTATTAGCTTGATTGGTAACTTTACAATCGTTATGCATATTGAGGGTGTGCCTCCATTTATACTCTTACCTGGGGGCCCCAAGAATTTAGGGATATGCCTGAGCCCCAGTTTTATTTGGGAGCTTCACAATTTAGATGCTCTCACTTCTTTTCCTGGCTCTAGGAACGGATCAAGTGGCAGTGCTAAACAAACCAGCACAGCCAACCTCCTGGTCCAGAGGTTTACACATGAATAAGCTGGTCTGATAGGAGTGGTTCTTTGGACTTTTTCCTGGGAATTAAGGAAGAAGTTATTCTTGGTTTCGCTGCTGGATTTGAATAAGGAACGCATGGACCAAGGGGGTACCAGCAGCCATTTAAACCACAAGAGGAACCACTTACAAAAAGACTCTCTGTGACCCAACTTTCGTCGAGCTCCCCTGAGCTCTCTTTTCACTTAGGCCTTGACCTTGGGCCCCTGGCTTGTCTTTGGCCGGCCCAGCTGAATTTTGGCAAGAATCTGCTAAATTACTCCCCACCCTTGATACCAAGTTTCTCAACCCTCACTTTCAATGTATAAATCTTTGGCTTGTCATTAGCAAGAATCTTGTTAGGCCAGTTTAGCAAGAATCCCAGCCCCTGATGTCTCTCCTCTTAGTAATTTCCAGTCCACTGACCTGCTCATCCTGTTCCTTGGCTATACATGCCCACTTGTCCTTGTCCTCAGATTTGAGCCTGACCTCTCCCCACCACTGCAATAGTCATAACTAAAGTCTTCTTTACTCCTCTAACTAGTTTTGCAATAATTTTTTTTTCTTTCCCATCATCCTTAGGATTAAACTGACACTGAAGAAAGCAGAATAGAAAAAAACAGAAACTACATTCTTGGAGCTAAGTTGAGCTGGCAAATCAAACCTCATACGAACCCAGTCTCAAACATGGACTCTTTATTGATTAAGCAAATTTGAATTATGCATTATGACACTTGCCATCAAAAGATTCCTGACAATGGAATGATTAGTTAGGGATATATATGGAGGATTCAGACACACAGTGCCCTGTCAGAAATTCCATCACTATTTAACAGACAGACAATGGGTCACAGCAGTGTCTGCTCAGCTGGAGAGGAAAGATGCTACCGAATAATAGGAAGATGAGCTTAGGGCACTAGGCAGGAGCCCAGAAAGCCAGCACTGTAGCTTTTATATTCTGTGACTGGCTCCGTAAAATGGTACAACAGCTATGGAAAACAGTTTGTCAGTTTCTTAAAAAGTTAAGCGTACAGCTCTCATATGCTCCAGCCATCCCCCTTCTAGGTGTTTATCTGAGAGAGCTGGATCCCTGTGTTAAAAAAAATTCCCTGTTCATAAATTATTGTAGCAGCTTTATTTGTAATAGGTTAAAAAAAAAAAAACTGGAAGTAACCGGAACCTTCATGAGCAAGCAAACAAATAAATCAATCGTATATCCATACAATGGAATACTTCTCAGAAATGAAAAAAACAATAGCAATAAAACTATTGATACACACTGGAAGATGGATAAATCTCAAAATAGCTATGCTGAGTAAAAGAAGCCAGATATAAATGAATACATAATGTATGATTCATTTATATAAAATTCTGGGAAATACGCACTTATCCATAGGGGCAGAATGCAGAAATCCTAGGCTGCCTGGGATTTGTGGGAGGGAAAAGAGTTGCGGGAAGTAATCACAAATGAGTCAAAATAAATTTTGGTTGATGATTATCTTGATTCATGGTTGCCTGGATATGTAACATAAGTCACAATTGACTAAGCTGTGTACTTTGCATGCTTGTAGCTTACTGTATGCCCGTGTAACTCAATGTAGCTGGAGGAAAGCAATGATGCTGGGAGTAGCCGAGAGCAGCAGTCCCCATTCATTTTGTCACCAGGGACCAGTTTCATGGAACACAATTTTTCCATGGGCCTGGAGGTGGGGGGAATGGTTTTGGGATGATTCCAGTGCATTACATTTATTTTGATTATTATATTGTAATATAATGAAATAATTATATAACTCACCATCATGTAGAATCACTGGGATCCCTGAGCTTGTTTTCCTGCAACTAGATGGTCCCTTGGCATGATGGGAGACAGTGACAGATCATCAGATGTTAGATTCTCATAAGGAGTGCACAAGCTAGATCCCTAGCATGCACAGTTCACAATAGGATTTGCACTCCTGTGAGAATCTAATGCCTGCTGATCTGACAGGAGGTGGAGCTCAGGTGGTGATGAGAGTGGAGGAGAGTGGGCTGTAAATACAGATGAAGCTCAACCCACCTGCCTGGCGCTCACCTCCTGCTGTGTGGTCCTGTTCCTGACAGGCCACAGACTGGTACCTTGGGGAGCCTTGTAGGGAGGGTTGGGGGCCCCTGGCCTAGAGCATGGATCAGCAAGGCTCAAAAGTGGCTACAAGAACACACTTTTGAAAAGCCATGCAGTATGAAAGTGGCAATAATAGCTGAGACAAGAATGGAGGGAGTGGGCCGACTTGAGAGACGTTAGGAAGGCAGAGTCAATAGGAGAAATCCAGGATGATTGTAAATGTTTTGGCTCAGGTATCCGGGTAGATGGGGTGCCATTTAGGGAGAGAAGTAGGTTGAGGGAGTGGGGAGGTAATGAGCTTATTTCTTGGGGTGCTGAACCGAGGAGCCTATGGAATACCCAGAAATAAGCTATTTGATACCATACTAAAGACATAGTTTGAGACTGGAGATCACATATTTTGGTTTATGCCTATATATTATGTCCAGTGAAATAATATACCTGTAGTGAGTTCCTTAAAACTTCTCAATAAATGGGTAAGAAGCTATGAGATGTGGTTCTGATCCTTTCTTGCCAGCTGTAACTCATGAGTCTTCTTGGTTTTATCTGTTGCCTGTTTTATTCTAAATATAGGTACAGATACAGATACAGATATCCCTTTTTGGGGGTGTGATTTCTCTGAAAAATTTTTTTTGGTAGAGATGTGGGTCTTTCTATGTTGCCTAGGTTGGTTTCAAAGTCCTGACCGCAAGTAATCCTCCCACCTCAGCCTCCCAAAGTGTTGAGATTACAAGCGTCAGCTATCATGCTTAGACTGAAGTCCATCTTCAACTGCTCAAAAAATATGACTAATTCTGAAGATAGGCCTGTCTGAAATACGATCTCTTCCCTGTACCAGAAATAAGAATATTGGCAACATTTGAGAAGGAAAAGCAAGCAGCTGCAGGAACACCACCTGGGATGCATTTTCTAGCACGTTGCCATGTGCTCGAATGAGAACCTGCTGGTAGGGAATCTTAGAGATCTGCATATTTAAAAGCATTTAAGGTATACGTGTGGACCATCACCCAGTCTGACTCTTTATTTGTTGCTTAGAGTTCTTTGTGTATCATTGAAACATGTGAACTGGTGTGTTCACGGGGAGAAGGGACACAGACCCCAATTCTGTGAGCCTGTGTCTTCTAACTGCCTTTACTTTTGGTTCTGAAGTGCTTTCCCCATTCTAGTGGCAGAGACAATCAATCAGCTCATCTTGCCTTCTGTAAGGTGGTCAGATATTAATTTCAAAATGCTTTCTCTAAGAACCAGTGCCCTTCCCTCTACCCAATAGTGCAAAGGGATGCTTCGGCATTCAAAGCTAAGATGCGCTGCACACACTAGCCCTAGAAACAACAGGCAGCAAGCCACATCCTACTCTTCTTTAACATAAACACGGCCCACATACCAGATGCTCCTGCCACAGATGATTGGACCAGGAAGAACACTTATTTGAAGGGGGGCCAATCCATTGGCTGGTCAGAGCTCTATGGCTTGTATGTTATGATAGCCAAGCCTGTGTCTTATTTAATACACTATGGAAGCACAACTCAGCAGCTTAACTTCAAAAACTGCTGGAGCCACGGATTTGAAACTAACAAGGCATTTCCATTCCATATACCTTTGTGCAGCTTCTTCCTCACTCACTGTCTTTGGCTCCTCATTGTCACATTTCCCGAGGCAGCTGTTACAGAGACTCTTGTCCTGTTCATACATTATGAATGGAAACACTTAAGTGAAGTATCCACCCTGAATTATATAGCCTTGACACTGGGGTCTTGTAGGAAATTGGAGACTCCTCCTTAGAGATGTGAATACATGTAGTGTTATAAGCTTACATCACCACAAATGCTCACTATAGATTAAATAAATGCTCTGTAAGTGAGATGATGGGCAGGCCATTTGGAGATGGGCAATCGAAGTAGCAATGAGACACTGAAACTGCCTCTGCAAAGAGTATGACATGACAGGAGTCCAGCGTGACTGACTCCACCTTGCTTCCACCCTCACGGGTGGGCTGTCCTCATAGTTCCTAGGCATACTATGGGAGAAATTTAGTTTATACTTTAACTTCAAAACAGGGATGGTAACAGTCCCTCCTTAAAACTAACCCCCTTCTTGCTCAGGGACAGAAGTTATCTTTGTAAAACTAATGAAAGGCCATGAGATTAGGTTTATGGGAGGAACCTCAATTCTGCTAAAATGTAGGCGTAGTTAAATGATAACCAGACATTACTCCCTAGTTTGCTTTTCTATAATTCCTTGAAGCTTGGAAGTCATGTGGCCAGGGTCATGAGGTTTGTGACTTCCCCAATTGCTTCTATAGATAGCATCTCTATTGTCGAACCTGAGATTGGTCTTTTGAGGTGTTTTGCAGACTTCTGTGATCTGGTGACTGATTCCACCTGGACCTTTGACTCCTGACTCTACCAGTCTTGTGGTACCCACCTAGAAGCAGACTCAGCGCACGAGGACCATTTTCCACACCTCTGCAATTTCATCACCAACCAATCAGCATCCACCTGCATGCTAGATTATCCTTAAAAACCTGAGCCTCTGAGCTCTTGGGGAGGCTGATTTGAGTAATAAACTCCCGTTTACTGCTTGGCTAGCTCTGCATTTATTAAATTCTTTATCTGCTGTCTCAGTGAATTGGCTCTCTGTGCAGTGGGCAAGAAGAAACTGTTGGATGATTATAGCACAATGGACTTCACTGGAGCCACTACAGGGAAAATTTCCCATACGTTGACAAAAAAGAAAAATGGCGGAGGGAAAGCAAGGATGTGGCCTGTAAGGCTAAGGGGCAAGGTAAGAAGTAAGTTGAAAGGAAAGACTATGAATGGGTTTTGAGGAAGGCAGCTCAGTCTGGGTAAACGTGGTGGAAATGACTGCTGATGGGGAACTGCAAGATATGCCCAAGGAAGCTGATATCTGAAGGTTTATGTACCTGGCACATGAGGGTATGAGAAGGGATTACTATCAGAAAATAAGACTGAGAAGATAATTGCAGAAAGCTTTTCTTGCTGGGAGAAGTAATTTGGATTGTATCTTACAAATCACAGGAAGTCACTGAAGCCTTTTGGGCAGAGATGTGCTAAATGGAAGAAACTTTGCTGCCTTATGTTTGTTAGAGAGTGAGAGGTCTGTTGGATTCTAGCCAGAAGAACCCAGAAAAAGCATTGAAGGAGGAATCTAAAGTCCTGGGCTTAGCGTTTAGCTCTCCCAGTGTCTCTGGGCAAGCCAATGTGTGCAATGTCTCTAATCCTGTTTCTTCTTTTGCAAAATTCAATTCTAATCCTTGCTCCTCCCACTTCACAAAATAGTTTTAAGGGCCAAATGACATGATAGAGTACATGAAAGCACCTAGCCAAATATAAAGCACTATATAAACAGTAATTTGTGTTATTGTGTTATCACGTCCAGCTGGCTCACCAAACCCATATCTTACTGGTGAAATTCAGCTGTTTTCTTGTCATGAAAAGGAGGACCATTAAGATGATCAGACAGAGAGGAAAAAACATTATTTAGCTAAGGCTAGAATGCTCTCTTATTGAGAAAGTTACATCCTTTTAGGCGTCTTTGGTAAAGTTTCAATGGTTGATTTATTCATCAGACATTTACTGGGTACCTTCTATGTGCCTGGGAATAAAAAGATTACTATAATAAAGTTCTTGCTATCAAGGAGCTTAGTGTCCAGTAGAAGGAGATTGACAGGTAATTATGTAAGTGCCCTAAAATGCCATAGGGTCAGTGAAAGTTTTTTGCATATGGTGGCCTCAAGTGCAAGCAATAAAATAGTCCATTCTACTTGGTGCCTAGAGGTGCTTTAGAACAGGAACTTCTAAAGTCTACCTGAGCTCCCTTCCCTCCTTCATGCAATCCAAAAAATTCTTGTTGAGTGCATATCTTGTGCTTGGCCCTGCATAATAGAAGTAAAGCACCCAGTTAGATAGGCAGACAGAGCCCCTGCCTTCAGGGACCTTACATTCCAGAAGGAGAAACAGAAACCTAAGAGTAAACAGATATATGAAGAACAGGATTTCAGATGGTGACAGGTAAAATAAGGTGATGAATGAGAGAGAAGGATTTGGAGAAATGGGAAAGGCCTTTAGAGTAGCTACATTTACAAAAGCAGAAAGAAACAGGTGGAGTTCATTTTAAGAATGTGGTTTATTTGAGCTAATGCAGTTCACCCTTGAACAGTGCGGAGGTTAGGGATGCCAATACCCCACACGATCAAGAATCTGCCTATAACTTTGACTCTTCCCAAAACATGAGCATACTGTTGATCAGAAAGTAGTTAGCATTTTAACTACTCTCTCTAAAACGTTACTCCAAACATTAGCATACTGTTGATCAGAAGCCTTACTGATAGCATAGAGTGGATGAATACATACTTCGTATGTTATAAATGTGATATACTGCTGTAACCTTACAAGAAATAAGCTAGAGGAAAGAAAACATTATTAAGAGAATCACAAAGAAGAGAAAATGTATTTATTATTATTCATTAAGTGGAAGTGGATTGTCATGAAGTCTTGATCTTCATCATCTTCACACTGAGCAGGTTGAGGAGGAGGAGAGAGAGGAGAGGTTGGTCTTGCCAGGTCAGGGGGTGGCAGAGGCAGAAGAAAATTCGCTTATAAGCAGACCTGTGCAGTTCAAACCCATATTGTTCAAAGGTCAACTGTATCTCCATCTCCAAAACATGATCACTTCCACATGCAACCAATATAAAAACATTAATGAGATATTTTATCTTCATTATTCATACTCAGTCTTTGAAATCCCGTGTGTATCTTGCAACTAGGGCACATCTCAATGTGTCATTGCCACTGTGCAAGGGCTCAAAAGCCAGGTGTAGCTACTGGCCATTGTACCCAGCAGTGCTGCTCCGCCTTCTCCATGAGACCAAGCAAAGTCTCCTCCTTTTTTTATTATATGGGTATCTTGGCCCTATTCTTAAACTCCATAAAAGGAATTTTTAAATTTAAATGTGATCTGCAAATGCCAACATTACCAGCAATGTGCTCTCATGAATTCCTGTAAGGAATATCCCAGAACTGACCTCTTGGGCATGTTGGAAGGGCTGAGTCACGGTGTTGGTAAGCCATCCCTCACCAGCAGCCCTTGGGGCAGGGCCGGGCCAGGATGTGTCCAGCCTTCAGAATGGGCACCAGGAAACCAGCTGCGGGGATGAGCTGGACTTGCTTTCTCTGTCAAGATCCCTCCTGGGCCGAGACTGGAAAAAAGGAGCTCATTTTTGTCCTGTAGTGGTTCTCACCCTGGCAAAGAGGAGATGAAAATGAACACTTTAAAATGCTAATTATTTAATCTCTGCCAATGTTGGCTGCTTCCAGCGGAGCCTCATGCTCATTTGTAAAATGAAACCATTTTAGGAAATGATCCAGGTCGGAACGTGTGGCCCGAAGGAGGGCCGAGGCAGCCTTCCCTAGATCCCGCAGCCTTCCAGCAGGCTTGCACGTCCTCCCTGTGGGATTAGGCTGCTCTCCTGGCTCCCCAGAAGCATCTCTCATGAAGCCTCTTTAGTTGAGATAATTTTGCCAGCAGAATCCCATGGGGGTCAAGAGCTCTGGTTTCAAGGGCAGAAAGACCTGACGACTTCTGCACTTCCTTCCTGGGAACCAAGCTGTAGTTTTCTTGTCTCTGGAATTTTCCTGCCTAGCTCTGTTTTGACGGTCAGGAGACATCATTCGGGTGGTGCCTGTGGCACTGACAGTGTCCAATCCAGTCAGCACTCAGTATGTTTTAGCTGTTCTTAGTTTTACAGTCATTGTTAAAGAGGGTCTCAGTCCGTCTGAGCTGCTGTAACAGAGTACCATAGACTGGGTGGCTTTTAAGTAACAGATATTTATTCTCACAGTTCTGGAGGCTGGAAGTTTGAGACCAGGGTGCCAGCATGGTCGGCTTCTGGTGAGGGCTTGCTTCCAGGCTTCAGATGGTCAATTTCTCCTAGTTTGCACACATAGAGAAAAGAGTTAGCCGCTCTCTAGCCTCCTCTTAGAAGGGCACTAATTTCATACATGTGGGCTTTACCCTTATGACCTAATTACTCCCACAATTTAATTAGCCCCCTAATTACCTCCAAATATCATCATGTTGAGATTAGGGTTTCAACATATAAATGAGGAAGGGGGACAAACATTTAGGTCATTGAAGAGGGTTGGCAACTGTGTCTATTTCTGACACGCACTCATTTCTCTGCTTTTTGTTTGTTTTGTTTACATGACCCCTAACTATGGAAAGAAAGAACTCTCAGACAAAATCTATTCCTTTTGTCCATATAAGCCTGTATAAGTCTGCTAGGTCTGCCATAACAAAATACTACAGACTGGGTGACTTAAACTACAGAAATTTATTTTCCCATAGTTCTGTAGGCTGAAAGTCCAAGATCAAGGTGTCTGTAGGGTTAGTTTCTCTTGAAGTCTCTCTTCTTGGGTTACAGATGGCTGCCTAGGATAAATAGCCTAGTCCCTGTGTGCTCATATTCCTGGGATTTCTCTCCTTTTTCTTACAAGGACATCAGTCCTACTGGGTCAGAGCTCAACCCTGATGACCTCATTTGACCTTAATTACCTCCTTAAAGGCCTTTTCTCCACATGCATTTATACTGGGGGTTATGGCTTCAACACAATGAATTTTGGTGGTGGTTAGGGGTGACACAATTCAGTCACATAACAAACCCCAATCCCAAGCATCACATAAAAATACAAAGTATGTGACAATGCCATTGAAGAATTAAAGAATGACATTGCATTCCTCAGCTCTTTGGAATATACATCTGAGAATTCTCCCCAAATCTAATCACATGGATAACAGCGTTTTTCAAACTCCAGGCATTGACTACCATCTTTATGTTTTACCATACTCGCAGCCCTCCACACTAGAAGTTATTTAGTGTCTTTCTTGAAATTGACTTTATATTTCACTTAAATACATTTGTTTTAAAAATAAACTTGGATCACTACCCAGAAATGAAAACTGCCTTGCTGTTCATAAATAAAGTGATGATCAGCTACACCAGTGAATAAAAGAAATGGTACTGAATTCTTCCTACTGTGTTATTTGACAAACACAAAGCACTTACTAAATGCAGGCACTACCTAAGCACTTTATAAACATAATACAGTGTATTCCTCTTCTCCTATGAATAATAAGGTCACTGTCCTTTTCTTATTTTACCGAGGAGAAAACTAAGGCACAGAGAGGTTAAATAAGTGCCTAACGTCACACAGCTAGGAATCCAGTCAGTCTGATTCCAGAGCTCTTAACCACTAAATTGTATTTACTGAAAGACTAATGTCTACAGATTGGATGGTGAAAACCCCTGGAGTTTGCTCCTCTACATTCGCAAGATGAAAATTTCAAAGTCACATCAAATAAACTAAAAATATGCTTTAATCCCAAAACCAAATCTTAAGAGTCTGGCCAAGAGCTAGGTGCTCTGGCTTCAGGAAGACATTTCAACCAGGGCTTTTCTGACTAGGAAGTTCTTGGGGGATCCCTGGTATCTTTTCCTGTCAGGCTACAAGAGACACAAGATTGGAAAACAGAAGCAATTGGAAGTGGGGTTGGGGAAGCTCACTCATGGCTCTGCCCCTGGGAGCCACCAAAGCGTCAGTTTACCACGTAGCTGAAACCAACCGTCATTGAAGGATCCCTGGCAGAGGTCTCCACCTTGCAAAGCCCATTGAACCAATTACCAGAATCGTCTTGAGTGCCTCTCTGACCACACTAGGCTCCTGGTAGAAATTTCCTTTCAGATAAATAATTTAGTATCAGATAGCTAATATTGTTGACTTGTGTTGACTTACAGATTCACACACACACACACACACACACAAGATTCATATATTAATTTATCTTTACCACAGTGCTTGAGATTTTACATGTATAGAATATGCATACACATATGTATATATATAATATGTATATGTGTGTATATATACATATATGTGTGTGTGTATGTATCCAGTACTCAGGCAAAAATAAATTTACAATGCCAAAATGACATTATTTCTGTAACGTATGTCATTTTGGCATTGTGAATTTATTTTTACTGGAGTGGTTGACAGGTTATATACACATACACATATATTATATGAGTAATATAAATACAATATGATATATCAAATACTTTTAAGCCCTCCTATCCCAGGAGAAACAAGAAGATAGAATTTGATCTCCTTTCTTCTTTTAGCTCAGCTAAGAGCCCAAACCAGGCTATGGCAAAAGAAGTCCTGATTCTAAGGTGAAGACAAGGTGAGCTCACCTCAGGCCATAGCCCAGCCAGCCCTATTCATTTGTCCCAGAATCCAGGGTGAGAAAAGCCAGCAATTGGCCTCTCCTGGCCCCCACCTGTTCCCAAGTCCTGCCATTCAGCAGGTCAAACTAGCACAAGATCATGGGCGTTTGACCCCTGGGCCCAGAAAACTCTTTCAAACCCCGTGTTCCATGTTGCCACTTTGTCCCCGAAGACTGCCTTGGAGGTCTGCCCTGGCATTCAGACGGCCATTTGTCCCCTAGCAGGCCCAGCCAGTCGCCTGTTGCTGTCAGCGGGAGACTAGGGCCTGGCAGTTTCATGCCTTAAAAGTAGTTTTGTGCAAATGAGCTCCTCCCAGCCCCCTGGAGACCCCATGGCCCACAGGATTTCCAGGCACCAGAGAAAAGAAGCTGGTTTGATTTAAGCACACAGAAGGTTTGGGAGCTGGGGGTTGGGGGGGCGGTGTTTATATTTTCTTGCCTCCATTAGGATGGGTGGCTGAGGGGTAGGGAAGGTGGGGGCCGAGCAGAGAAACTTCATTTATATGTTAATAGTTGCCAGCACCCGGGCTAAACTGACAGAACTATTTCATGGGAAACTGACAAATTTTGTCAGCCAGGCTGTGCGTCCACATCTCAATGAAGCAATAATCTTGATTAGCAAAACAATTGGGGGCCTCCGGGTTCTCTCTCAGGTTACACTTGGCCAATGTGAGGAAGGCTGGAGCCTTCAAGCTTGAACACATTTTCAAAAGCCGCCGAGTTTAGGCAAATGAAGGGAACCGTTGGGGTGGGGGCAGGGGGAGGGAGGCAATGTACAAAAGGGGTTAATTTGATTGACCGAATCTTCATAGTCTTATAACAGTCATTTACTTAGCAAGTAATTCCGCAAGAAACCAGTGGCGCCGACAGGAAATTGGAGTGCAGGATCTGTTTGCCCCAGATGTGTGGGAATTTTAGCCGTCTCCTCCCTCCACTTGCCAACCCTGGAAAAAAAAAAATTCAAATCCCCCTTGGAGCCCTAATTACCACATGCAGAATAAGTCGCTATCTAAAAATACACATACACACACACACACACACACACACACACACACACACACGGGCGTGCACTCAACACCCACAAACAGAGTCACTGCAGGCCACTGCCATTACCTCATCTTGTCTAAGGATTGGCCTTCATTTTTATTATTAGTTCATTGTATTGCTAATTAAATCTGGAACATGGTGACTTATTCCCCCTTCTAGGAAATCACACTGCTTAAAAGCCCTGGTTGCTTTATTTTCAGTCCTACCAACTGGCCTTGTTTCTGTTTGTAAACATACATCCAGGAAGTGCTGAGGTTCCCCCATCTGCCCAGATACCAGGAGAATCCTTGAGAAGAGGCTGTCGCCACTTGGGTGGCAAGTGAGAGGAATACACACAGATTCCACACCACCCCAGCGGGAAGCTCTGGCTCCCTGTTAGAGCAATCCCGCTACCCTCCATTGCTCAGGCCTCCTGGAAAAGCAATCATTCAATGCAATGTAATGATTTAATTTATTTTAAGCTTCTTACTTTGAAATAGTTATAGATTTACCAACATAGTGCAATGGGGTTCTGTGTACCCATTACTCAGTTTCCCCTAATGGTGACATCTCAGGTAACTAGAGTGCATTACCAAAACCATAGTACAATTAACTAGACTACATACCTTACCCAAATGTCACCTTCTTTTGCATGCACTCATTTGTTTTTCTTTCGCTTATCTTCGTGTGTCATTCTATGACTCATTTATTTTTTAATCTAATCAATAAACCAGTCCTGGCTTTTCAGAGCTGGGAATGTCATGGTAATCACTTCATCCGCTCTTCTCTTCGATCCTCCCCCACCCTTACAACAATCACCTCTGTACCATGCTCTAATCTTGAGTTCCCTC
>NW_016107378.1:4211711-4221363 GCF_001604975.1 Cebus imitator | reverse complement strand
AAAAAAAAAAAAAAAAAAAAAAAAAATCCAATATTTTAGTGTAAGTGTATCCCAAATGTTGCAAGGGACATATTTATACTAGAAGTGTTCATTGCTTATCTGAAATTCAAATTTAACTGAGTGTCCCATATTTTTATTTGTTAAATCTGGCACCCAGAACTTTGGGAGACCGAGGCAGGTGGATCACGAGGTCAAGAGACTGAGACCATCCTGGTCAACATGGTGAAACCCCGTGTCTACTAAAAATACAAAAATTAGCTGGACATGGTAGCACACGCCTGTAGTCCCAGCTACTCGGGAGGCTGAGGCAGGAGAATTGCTTGAACCCGGGAGGCAGTGGTTGCGGTGAGCCGAGATTGCGCCATTGCACTCTGGCCTGGGTAACAAGAGCGAAACTCCGTCTCAAAATAAAAAAACAAAATCTGGCAATCCAACACACTAACCTTCTCCTCTCCAGGCTAAATGTCTTTATTTTGGCATCTAACATGTTTCCAAAACACTTCACCAGTCACCCTCTAGAGTAATGAACTGGGGTTTCATACTTGCTTTTTGAGAGTGGCTGCAGTGACTGGCCCCTTAGTTTTGGCCTCCTATGCTAGCTCTTTGTACCTTGGGATTGGAGTTGGACTTTCTTGCACAATAGACTGCTATGGGCTCCTTCTTTCCTTTGTCCTGAGTCTTTCTGAGCACCAAATGTGGGAGAGTGAGGAGTTACCTGGGCAGCTGTTCATTCCTTGGATAACCTGATCCACATCAGGGTACATGTCTAGCTACTCAAAGTGTGATTCTTGGATAAGAAACATCAGGATCACCTGGGAGCTTGTTAATATAGGGGAGGATAAATTTCCCCCCTACTCTCTTAGGGTCAGTAACTGGGAGCCTGTGAATTAAACAACAACAGACAGATAATATACAAGAGAAAATATACACATTTTGTTTGATTTAATTTTAATTAATTTATTTAAAGACAGGGTCTTACTCTGTCACCCAGGCTAGAGTGCAGTGGCACAATCATGGTGATAGGGAGAGGAGGCAGAGAAATTCTGGGCAGACAAGGGTGGGTCCCAGGTGAAATCCAACCTTCAAGCCAAAAAGCCTGAGACTACGGCCACAGTGAGAACTTATATCCCTGTTTTCCCACTCAAATGTTGCCTTTTCCTAGACCACACATGGCCCTGGTTTGCCCCATCCTGTGCCTATAAAGACGCCAGACTCATTTGGCAATGAGGAGAAGCTGCTGGACATCAGATACTATGGCTGGCCCCTGGAGAGAGGTGGCTTGACTTCAGAGGGACAGCTTGGTGGTATAACTTCGGAGAAGAATCCCACTGGAGATGGCTGGACTTCAGGGGAAGATTACCTACCACCCCCTATTCCTTTTTCAGCTCCCCTCCCTACTGAAAGCCACTTTCCTCACCAGTAAAAGCCCTCACATTTACCATCCTTCAGATCGTTCACGCCACTTCATTTTTCCTGGACACTGGACTAGAGCTAGGAGGCCTGAGTGTGGATACAAAAGGCTATCACACTGGCCCTTTGCCCTCAGCGGCCGAGGACAGCTGTGGGCTCAGCGAGCTGTTAACACTTACACCGACTGTGGATGGCAGAGCTAAAAGAGCACTGTAACACGCCCTCTGGGGCTTCAGGGGCCACAGGCACCCCACCTGGATGCTGCCATGGGACATACACAGCGTTCACTCCTGCTGTCACTCAAAAAGTGCTCACTCCATCTCCTGCACCTGCTCACCTGCATGTTCCCCGCCAAGAGGAGAACACAGTAGGTCTGAGTGAGCAGAGTTTGAGCCGGCCGGCACCAGTCCCCACCTTTGCTCAAGTGCTTCTTCCCCTGAGGAGTTGACAGCAGTGGTCTGAGTAAACGAGGCACCCCATCATAGGTCTCATGAAGGTGTTGGGGAAATATCCAGCTGCAATGGCTAACAGCAGCCTCAACCTCCTGGGCTCAGGTGATCCTCCCACCTTAGCCTCTGGAGTAGCTTGAACTACAGTCAGGCACATACCACCATGCCGGGCTGATTTTTGTATTTTTTGTGAAGATGGGGTTTCATGATATTGCTGAGGCTGGTCTCCAATTCCTGGACTCAAGCAATCCACCTACCTCAGCCTCTCCAAGTGCTATGATCACAGGCATGAGTGCCGGGCCTGGCCTAGCAAATACACAGATTTTATTAACGTGTGCAGTACATACACCTGGGAGAACTCAGTGATGAGTAACTCAAAGGAGTGGTTAGAATTTGGAGGTCTGTATATCTAAATTACTAGGTCAAGGTGTAATATTGGAGTTCAGGGGTTCAGGGTGCCCTTAGATCCCCTGAGAGGATGCTTTTCCAGGTTCTTGGTCTCCTGCCTTCTTAAGAATGAGAGAGGGACCAGGGCACGGTGCACAGTAAATGCTGGACTCAAAAGTGTTTGTAGAAAGTGATTTATTTAGAGAGAGAAAAAGGAGAAGGAGAGAGAAACAGCTAGCTCTCACACTGAGCAAGAGAAAGAAAAGCCGCTCTCACACTGAGAGAGAAGGGTTCCCAGAGGGGGAAACCAGAGAAGGGAAGCTCCTCTCACACTGAGTGAAAGAATCCAGAAAGATGGAATCCAGGAGAGGAGAGCAGCTTCCACACTGAGTGGAAGGGAATAGAGAGAGATGGAGTTTAGGAGGTGAAGACAGGCTTCCATGAGAGAGTGTGGAAGGGGAAATCCAGGAGAGGGAAAGATGGCTTCCACGAAGGGAGTGTTCATGGAAGGGGACCCAAACATGGAGTCCGAAGGGGTGTGGAAGAAGGAGACTTTTAACCTGGGAGGAACCCCCAGCTTCTCTAAGACCCCGGGCCAAAGAAAGGAGTTCCTTAGAACTTCTGCTGAGTGACTCTTAGCTTCTTCCCGTGCCCACGAAATTCAAACATAAACCGTTAGCTGTCCCCGATGGAGAGAGATGGGAGGGGGCATGGTGCTGGGAAATTCTTGCCCTTAAAACTACCCACCACCATGGACACTGAAAGAGAACACATTCCCTCAAAGGGAGAAGGGAGAAGCAGCATTTATGGAAAAGCAAGTGACTTTTTCAAAAGATAAATGGACCCTCAGGAGAATAAATGGGAGCTGTGACAGCCTCGTGATCATGTCTGTTTGGCTGTGGTGGCAGCTTTTCCTCTCCAAGAAGAGAAGGTTGGAATCACTCCTAAGGGAGGGACTTACGACAATTAAGTTTTTTGGGAGAGATTTTGCTTTGCTTTTATGCAGGTAAGGGATATCAGGATCTAAAATGCCTTCAGCCTCCAAAGGTTCTGATGCCAAAGTAGCATATTTTGGGGTTGTATACCTTGATCCCCTTCATTAGAAATGCGGACTAGCAGGCCCCACCCCAGACCCACTGAATCAGAATCTGCATTTTATCTAGATCCGCAGGTGATTCTCATTCACATTAACCTTTGATAAGCCCTGTCCTAACTATAGCTTTTGTAAATACAGCTTCTAACACACAGTGACTCCTATTATTTTAAAAAGTCTTGATCTGTCTAAAATATATGGGTTTTGTGGGATATATTGATCCTGTGGGTACGTGTAGGCTTTCTGGAAGAGGTGAGCTCTCTCACTGCACTTACGTGGGAAAAGGAAACAGAAAACAGGTGTCTTGGTCTGTCTTTGCTGTTATAACAAAATACCTTAGACTGGGTAATTTATAAATAATAGAAAACTATTGCTTCCAGCTCTGAAGTCTCAGAGGTCCAAGACTAAATTGCCAGCAGATTCAGTGTCTGGTAAAGACTCTCTCTCTGCTTCCATGATAGCATCTTGTTGCTGCACCCTCTGGAGGGGATAAACTTTGTGTCCTTACAAGGTGGAAGGGGCAGAAGGGCCAGGAAGCTCTCTAAAGCTTCTTCTATGAGAATATTCATCCTATACATGAGAGTGGAGCCTTCATGACTTATCACTTCCCAAAAGGCTCCACTCCTTAATACTTTTGCAGGACTTTCTCATTAGTTTAGCTAAAAATGGGATCCTTGTCACATGACCATAAAAAAAAGGCTCAGAGACATTTTGAGGGTTGAGAGGGGCAGGGTGTATTGGGTGAAAAGGAAAAAAAGAGGAAATAGGGTCTTTCAGCAAAACCAGAGTCCTGCTAGTGGGCTTCCCACCTCTCAGATTAAATCCCAGTTTCCACCCCGGAACAGGAGAAGAGGATCCTGCCCACTGCAAATGGGATGAACCTCCATGGCTCCACCCCAGAGCGCACTCCTCCCAGTGTGCAGGCCTGTCAGAGGTTTTCCGGGGACCCCTTTATACTTGGCTATCTCAATACCATCGGCTTAAGGCTTATATTCCAACAGATGAATTTTGGATGGACACACATATTCAAAGCACAGCAACAGGAATGCAAGAGATAGATCCTGGGTGGGCAAGAGCAGGAACTCCAGTCTATCCTTGGCCTTGATCTTGCATGCTTACATGGTAGAAGGGAGCTCTCTTCTGGGGTTAAGGAACCAGGAGGAGCTGCTTACAATGAGAATTTGCCAATCTGAAGAAGCCAGGTAGCCTTATTCCCTGGCTCTCTCTGTGTTTATTTTTCCCACCTCATCTTAGAGCTATGAGGAATTACAGGAGGGGTTTGTCCACAGTTAGGAAACAAAAACAGTGGGCAGTCGCAACCCCTCTCACCTCACCCCAGCCAGTGTGGAGTTTACAGAAATACTCAGGAATAACCACCAGAAAAAAAGCAATGCTCAGGTGTAATAGTCCCAGATGCAAAGCTTCACCCTCCATCCTCATGTAAAGAGTCTCCCGTCACTTGCTAACATTGAAAAACCCGTTTGATTTTATGATGGAAGGTGGCAATTTTCATAAGGCTCTTGAAAACTTTTACAGTTAACTCCTGGGAAATATAGACTTGGAGTCATTTTTTCTATTTCCCCAGAAGCTGAAATCAGTTATAAGAAATAGGAAAGTCCCCAAAGTACACTTGCATGTAATTTGCATTTATATTCTCTACTTCCTCTGGCTTTAAGGTGGGGGAAATAGCACATCACTCTTTCCAAAATTTATGCTTCATCTTTTTTAATTAATAAAGACCAGCAGCCTTTATTGTTTAGCATTTGAGGCAAAACACTCCAAATTGCAAATTGTCACATATCAGATAGATGTATTAATTCAATCTAAGATTTCCTTTCTTTGTTTTGCTTTGTTTTTTACTTTACCAGATTATAACATACGAAAGTTTAAAGTGATCTTAGAAAGACTGAATTCAGGGGATGACAAAAAGATCTTCTTTTGGTTCAACCCTGGTAAAACGAGGATTGTATTGAGAGGAATTTGAGGCTATGTCTCAGCTTAGCAGAAAATAAAAAAATGCTGTGCTGTGATTGATTAGTGATGTCTGCATGGGCAAGCAGTGTGGAAATGGCAACTCCATGCCAGGAACTGACCGGTGCAAAGCTGGACCCATTTCTCATTTTACAGATGAGGAACCTGAGTACTGGAGAATGGAAGTGATTTAAGCTCATATAGAAAGCCATTAGGACAGTCAAGATGTTGATCTCTGCCTTCAACTCCAATTCTGTTTCCATAATGCAACTGTAGGCCTCTAGTATTCTGTTTGGTCATCTGCACTACAGGTAAATTGCTAAAACTCTTATTTTCTTGGTATCTTACAGATACAAAAATAGACAGGGAATAACTTCCAACTGTCAATCCATTAAGCACACATAGTAAAAACTCAAAACTTTTTGAATGGATTAGGAAAATGATCTTTGTACACATACCAATATCACAAAATAAGTGGATCATGGGTTAAATTTTCAGGAATATGTCTGTAATGGCACGAATGATTTAAAAGATACACATTTGAGAATGAATGACTTATCATTATTTTGCTTCATATATGCTGTGAATCCTAAACATCTGACTTAAAATTGCATGCCACTAATCACAAAGAAGAGTATCAGATGAGGAAATACAAATAAACAGTACAAATCTTTCTCCACTTTTACAAAAACAGCTCAAAGAGCAGGCCCTAAGAGAGGCAGGTGAACAATGACTCGTTTGTTCAGTTTTTTAAATTTAAAGAAACAAGTTGCTGTTTGCAGAGCCATGGATTGTGTAGGAAAGCATAATCAAAATATAGCTATGTCAGGGTTAATTAGTTAATTATTTTTATTATTTGTTTATTATGTATTGTATTAATTTTTCCTCTGGAAGGAGAACTTTTTTTTAAAACAAAGCTGGCTCTCCAAAGGCTGAAGGAACTTAACAGCCACTTTTGTACTGGGTTGGAAGCTATCGCAGAAATCAAACATCTTTCTAACATCCTTTTATAATAAGAAAATTTGATCTTGGCACATCATTCTCCAGCTGAAAACTACATTTTTTACTTCCCTTTGCTGCTAGTTGTGGCTATGCAGCCAGGTTCTGGTTGATGAGAAATGAGAACTAATGTGTGCAATTTATCTATCACAACTTTAAAAGGGAAAAGAGTGTGCTCTCTTTCCTCAAATTTCTTTCCCCCTTTCTGTCAGTGAAATGTCGACGTTGCAGAGGAATTAGGATGGCAGCTATCTCAACCATCAAGAAGGAAGCTGCATGTGGGGTTGAGAGGCAGTAGAATGAGTTTGTGTCCTTGATGCCACTGAGGTGCCATATGCAGCTGGACCATTCAGAGGAATAAACTATGATCTTGTTTAAGCCATTGCATTCGGGGAGTCTTCATTGGCAGAAGCTGAGCATGGACCAGTTACTACATCAGAGGAGCATTCGTTGCATCATCTTGGACGTGGGTATTTTTCAAGGTCTCTTAATGCGACAGTAAGCAGAGAGCCAGAAATGAGCAGGAAAGGGAGCCCCCGGGAATAGAAGTCTTCGCAATGATGCCCACTGATAGTGCTGCCTACTGACAGCAAACAGACAATGGCTACATTGGCTACTTCTGGCCTTGCGGTTGGGCCCTTCCAGCTCTGAAGAGGACTTCCCAGGCCCTAGCCACAGATAACCATGCTAGGGATTTTCCCTGTTGGCAAGCATGCATGCTTCTCCAAAAACTCGCCCTAGAGAAACTTTTGCTCATTATAATAGTAAAAACTACATCCGTGGGTGGAGATTTCAGATGCTAATGAGACGTGTATACTAGGAATATACAACCACAGAGCATATGCACCCAAAGGGACCTCCCAAAATATGCTTGCAAGTGACACCCCCTCGTGTCCCTTTACAAATAATCACATAAGATTCTCCTAAAGAGAGTCTCCAAGCACTGGCTGCTGTTGGCTCATTCTTTCCAGTGGTCGTTCTTTCTTTTGAGCAGCCTGCTTTGCCTTGTCTTTCAGGGTGTACTGTCTATTTAAATAAAACACTGCTACTATCATACTATTTTTCTAGCCAGACCAGCCCAAAGCTTTTTCCACTCCTCTCTAGAAATATACTTTGTCTTCCTTCAATAAACTTTGCTACTTCTTAACCTTTGCTATGTGTCTCTTGGTTGAATTCTTTCTTCCAGGTGAGATAAACACCAAGGATTCCCACACTTCCTGGTAACATGTAGATACTACTAATCCACTTGCACACTTCCAATAATTTGGAAGTATCAAATTATGATCCACTATCTTCTAGATACCTACACCATATGAGTTATATGTTGAAATCTTTATTTGTTGAAAATTTTCCAACAGGAGAAACTGAGAGGCAGCCCTTCATGGTCAGTAATCAGTTCCTTTTATTCCCTGGTTGAAGCTTGTTAGTGATTTTTCATTGTACTTAGACTAACGCTCAGGTTCCATACATGGCCTTGAAGATTGTGATTTTGTCCTTCTCCACCTTCCCACCATCAGCTCTCACTATCCCCCTCTTTCCCACCGTCTCTGCTCCAATGCTTTCCTTTTCATAAATGAGACTTGGCAGTTCCTTCAGTGTGGTCTTCTCATCCTCAAAGTCTCCCCATGGCTGGTCCTTTCTTCCTGTCAATGGCTGACTTCAAATGTCAGCCATTCAGAGAGCAAACTTATATGAAGTCCCATCTAAAATCCATCTAAAGTGGCTCTTCACTTCTCTTTCTTTCATTTCCCGCCCCCATTTTTATCATAGAGTATCACCATGAGAAATTGCCTGATTGGTTCATTTGCTTAGCATCTTGTATTAGTCAGCATTCTCCAGAGGGACAGAATGAATAGGATATATGTATATATAAAAGAGAATTGATTATGGAGAATTTGCTCACATGATTACGAGGCAAAATCCCACAATCAGTTGTCTGCAAGCTGGGGAAAGAGAAAAGCTGGTAGTGCCTTGGTCTGGGACCAAGAGAATCAAAACCAGGGGAGCTGACAGTGCAGCCTTCAGTCTGAGTCTAAAGGCCTGAGAGTCCCCAGCCTCTGTGGAGGCTGGCCTTAAACCACTGGCCTAAGTACCACAGTCCAAAGGCCAAGGAAACTGGAGTCTAATGTCCAAGGGCAGGAGGAGAAGAAACGAGCATCTAGCACAGGAAGATGAGAAAGGCAGAAGACCCGGCAAGCAAGGGCATCCCACCTTTCCCCATCTGCTTTGGTCTAGCCACACTGGCAGCTGATTGGATGGTGCTCACCCACACTGAGGGTGGGTCTTCCTCTCCATTGACTCAAATGCCAATCTCCTCTAGCAACACCCTCCCAGATACACCCAGAAATAATACTTTGCAAGCCATATAGGCATGTTCAATCCAATCCCGTTGATCCATCACACGTCTCTTTCGCTTATGGAATGTCAGCTCTATAATAACATGGACTTGCTATCCCAGTGCCTATGAAAGTGCCAGCACATAGTAGGTGCTCAATAAATATTCGTTGAATAATTACAGACTGAACCTTTATGAGGTATGTAACATTGTTGTCCACAGTGGACAGCTGAAGATAGGAAGGGAGGGTCACAGAGCTCTCTCAGAGCCTGGCAGGAGAGGACTCACTCAATGTACTATCATCCTGCTCTGGAAACACTAGGCTCTTTCCTTCTAGGAACCAATCTAGATTCCTTGAAATTATCTGTCAGTAGCTTACCTGTATTATAGTCACCGTGAATGTCTATTAATTTACAAGGTGAATCCACTAATGAGGCAGTCAGAAATAATAATACATTTACATATGTACATGTAAGGGCAAACAGCTGTGGCCAACTCTTTTTTTTTTTTTTTTTTCTGGCTGTTTTGCATCTGACTGTGGAAAAAAAATATGCGTTTTGAACTCTGCTTTTGAGTCAGCCTTGGTTACTGATGTTAAATGACAAAGCAGTTCTGATCTTATCTGGACAATTTTTCCATGAAATATAAAGAGAGAAAGAAGCCAGAATAAATATCTGAAATAAATATATTGACAGAATTCAAGGGAAAGATAATAGATTTACTCATATTCCTGGCATCATTGGTTTAGGAAAAAGAAAGCTTGCCAGCCAGAACTCCTTGGTTATAGATTAATAATCCAAGGTACAAATGGTTCTGGACAATTTAGAGAAAACATAAACTACAATATTAAACAAACTGGAGTTCAAAGGTTTCTGGAATTTGCTAAGTGTTCTAGGTCATACATTTTTCAAAAGTGATGACACAATATGGAGTTTTTGAACTTTGCAACACAAATAGTAAGTAGATTTTTGCCTGAATCTCATTAAAGAATTGTGCAACTATTATTAA
>NW_016107378.1:4199179-4211671 GCF_001604975.1 Cebus imitator | reverse complement strand
AAAAAAAAAAAAAAAAAAAAAAAAAAAAAAGGAAGGCAGGGAGGAGGAAGAAACAAAGTGGAAAGGTTAGAAAATACCAATTGTCAAGTTGCTGAAAATCGAAGAATAATCTCATAATTCTACTGTGGAAAATGTGCTTTTAGTTCATATTCTGTGTTGCATGGTAGTTGCAAGCATGGCTTTGGGGTCGCTCTGCAGATCCCCATCTGCCTCTGCTCCTAATTGGCTCTATGATCTGGGACTAGTAACAAAGCTCGGTTCATAGAAATATTGTTTATGTCCTGTGAGCTATGCCAGGCATATTTAACTTCCCCTGAATCCACTCTAACTGCTCCAGTCTGTTCGGCATGTTACAGAAAGAGAGTTGTCTTTATAATACAGATAAAGTCAGGCCTCCATGTCTTTGCATACAGATGAAGGCCACAGTTGTTACTCTGCCTCTGTTGCAGTCTGCTCAGGTACCTCACTGTTCTCTGCGCTCCAGCCACACTGGACATCCCCAGTTTCCCTCAACACGGCATACTTCCTGCCTCAGGGTCTTGGCAACTGGTCTTCCCTCTACCTAGAATTCTCTTTCGCCTTCTTCTTTCCTAATTCATTCTTTGATTCCAATTGAATTATGAAGTCTTCGGAGAATGGCCCTTCTCCACATTTCTGACCTGCTGCTTTCTTGCATGTACACAGTCGAACTCTGACAGTGAATTGTCTAACCAGTGGGTATTGTCCACTCTCTAACTAGACTGGGGGATAGAGGTGTCTTCTGACTTGGTCACTACCTCCCAAGCATGTAGCACAAAACCTTGCACATTGACAAACACTCAACAACCACGGCAAGTTTTTGAAGAGAATGAACGCATCATGGCGTCAGCTGGTCTGGGTCCTCATCTGTGAATGCTGGGATGACATTACCTTTCTCATAAGTTCACTTAGAAGACTGAATGAGAGAAAAGTTTGCAAGGGCTTTGGCAGCCATGAAGAACAATACATGAGTAAGGGATGACTATAATTTTTAGATATCTGCTGATGATCATTTCAACTGCAAGTGACCAGAAATGTAACTCAAATAAATGGGTTTAATCTGAAAAAGGGAATTCTTTGGCATGCATAACTGATTAGACCGGATAAGAAAGGTAGGATTCAGGTGCTGAAATGGCATCATCAGAATATCATTAGAATTCTCTCTCTCTCTCTCTCCTTTGTCCCTTTTCCTCTCTGCTTTCCTATGTTCAATTATTGGCCGGGCTTCCCCATTGTGATGATGACCAATATATTCAGGTTACATTATGTTATACCAGCCTAACATCCCCAGGGCAGAGAGAGAGCCAGAGCCTTTTCTCCAAAGCTTCAGAAAATATCTATGAAAAATTGTCTTTGGTTCACCTTAATAACATGACCTCTTTGAGCTGGTCACTCTGGAGAGGGGATGCACTGATGGAAAGGCCGGGTCTACGTTACACGACACCTTCGGATCTTGCAGATGGCATTAGTCACTCAGAACTCCATGGACTGAGAAAAGGGAAGTGCAAAAAAAAAAGTGAGTGCTATTAACAAAAGCAGAAATAAATGCAGATTGGAGAAAGCAAGAAGCATCCTCTATGGAGATTCACCAGTTCAAATGAAGGATTTTTTTTTTTTTTTTTGATGGAGTCTTGCTCTGTCGCTCAGGCCGGAGTCCAGTAGTGCCATCTCGGCTCGCTGCAACATCTACCTCCCAGGTTCAAGTGATTCTCCTGCCTTAGCCTCTTAAGTAGCTGGGATTACAGTCACCTGCCACCACACCCGGCTAATTTTTGTATTTTTAGTAGAGACAGGGTTTCGCCATCTTGGCCAGGCTCATCTTGAACTCCTGACTTCAGGTGATCCGCCTGCCCCAGCCTCCCAAAGTGCTGGGATTACAGGCGTGAGTCACTGCGTCTGACCAAATGAAGGAATTTTTAGTTCCCATCTCCTCATTCTAATCCTATTGTGTGAATTGAATTCTGTCTTTTCTCCCATATGATAGGGAGGCAATGCAAATGATATTCCACAGCCATCTTCACATAAAATAGCATTGCTTGGGGAGGTCTTGCTCTGAGTTGGGAGGAAGGATGTAGGGGAGGTGTACAGGAGAAAACAAATGAAGTGATTAGGTTCTTTGTGCATTCAAGCAGGTAAGATCAGAGTAATCACACATCTGAATCCCATGAAAGAAAGTAACCTCTGTAGGAAGAAAAACGCCCTAGGCCCTAAAGTTTGGTGTTCCTAGGGAACAAGTGTATTAGGGAACTCACTGGTGTTCGTGAAAGAAAGACATACCACCAAGCATCATTAGACAGTTGACTTTGTCATTCATTATCAGTGTGATACTGGACAAGTGTAACACATGCTGATGGATAGCTGAACCAATCCCTGTTCAACCTCCTTGTTCCTAGGGAGTAAGCTGTAGCCCATGAGATGTAAGAAAAAGTCACTGGGTGGGGCTTCTGGAGCTGCAGCAGCCATCTTGTAATAATGAAAGTGAATGGCACATGCGGTCCTCATGTAAAATCAAGAGGGTTTTTTGTTTGTTTGTTTGAGGTTTTAGTGTTTCCACGCTGGCTTAACTAGCTAGATAATGACTACCAGTGTTACATATAGTAACACTGATTCGCACACCATCTTCTGGTTCCTTCTTCATTTTCTCAAACGTGGGAAACTTTTTTTGAGTGTGGAGTGATCATTCAAAACAAGTCTGTTGGCCCGATGCAGCTGTTCACTCTTGTAATCCCAGCACTTTGGGAGGCCAAGGCGGGCAGATCATGAGGTCAGGAGATCAAGACCATCCTGGTTAACACAGTGAAACCCCGTCTTTACTAAAAATACAAAAATTAGCTGGGCTGGTGGCAGGGGCCTGCAGTCTCAGCTACTCAGGAGGCTGAGGCAGGAGAATCCTTGAACCCGGGAGGCGGAGGTTGCAGTGAACCGAGATGGCGCCACTGCACTCCAGCCTGACAACAGGGAGAGACTCCGTCTCAAAACAAAAAAACCAAGCCTGTCCAATCCGGAACCATGGATCACATGTGGCCCAGGACGACTTTGAATGCAACCCAATACAAATTTGTAAACATTTCTAAAACATTATGAGATATTCTTGAAATTTATTATTTTATTTTATTTATTTAGCTCATCAGCTTTCATTAGTGTTAGTGTATTTTAAATGTGGCCCAGGACAATTTTTCCTCTTCCAATATGGCCCAAGGAAGCCAAAATATTGGACACCCCTGATTTAAAATAAAGATCTTTGCTCCATTTAAATTCTAATTTTGTAATGCATTTTTTAAACTTATTATTACTACTGTTTGCGTCCGGAGTCTTTTAAAAAAATGTATCATGGTAATTTGAGGAAACTTTCCTATGAAACTTTGCTACATTTCTTAGACATTTACTTTGTTTTGGAAGTTGTCAAATTGTATTACTATCTATAAAGAAAAAATGTCTAAGCTGGGTGTAGTGGCTGGCACCTGTAATCCTAACACTTTGGGAGGCTCAGATGAGTAGATTGTTTGAGCCCAGGAGTTTGAGACCAGCCTAGGTGGCATCATGAGATCCCATCTTTACAAAAAAAATATGAAAAATTAGCCAGGCATGGTGGTGTGTGCCTGTAGTCTAGCTACTTGGGAGGCTAAGGTGGGAGGATTGCTTGAGCCAGGAAGGTCAAGTCTTCAGTGAGCTGTGGATGTACCATTGCACTCTAGCCTGACTGACAGAGAGACTCTGTCAAAAAAAAAAAAAATCTGAAAAGGTTATGCTTGGTGTTTTCCTTAGGAGTAACACAATTCCAGTTATCATATTTTCATTGATGAAGTTAGAAAATAAAAGAGAGTTCTATTTCTAGTTGTAGAAACTATATTGGTTTGTTGCCATTAAAGTGGCCCATTATGGTATTTCATGAGAGTAATCAACAAAACCTGAACGTACTTAGTGTGTGACAGGTGCTCATAGGCCTGTGAGGCAGATGAGGTTATGGTGAAAGACAAGAAAGACTTCGATCTCCTGCATTTAATTTGTGAAACAGCAAGACATCCACCAAGAAGACAGGTTGAAGTGGAGGTGTTTCCTATTTTGTGTCAGCTATTCTTGTATTTTAACAGAATCATAGACAATTGATGGGAAGGGTATCATTTCTAAGAAAAAAAATCATAGAAAGTTTATGTTAGGAACAATATTAAGGTCTACCTAGTCCAAATTCCTCCTCTTACAGAAACAGCCTTGATGCCCAGAGAGGGAAAATGACCTACCCAAGGTCACATGGTCAGTTAGTGACAGAACCAGGAGTAATGCTTGGGTCTCTAAGATTTGCTGTTATTTAATCCCATCTTAATGGCTATGATCAAAGGACATAGTTTCTGTCACACATAAAGAAATAACTTGACTTTAAAAAAAGTTGGCTAGGTGACTAATGAACTATGTCTACCATGAAGTGGGTATCCTTAGTCAACTGCCAAGACCTGTTCCTGCATATGCTTTTATTTCTGCGTGACAAACCCTCATTTGAATGCACAAGTGAACACACATAACCCTGTGGAAAGATCATTAACTGAGCTGTGGTGAGGCCCACCGGTGGTCAAACCACACGTGTGTGTGTGCACTGGTGGAAGTGATGGTCAGTCTGAAAGTGCTCACCTCCCACCACCTTGGGGCTGTGTCTCAAACATAGAAGCTCTCCCTTCTGGGTAGTATCCCTCTTGTCTGAATTAAAAAAAGAAAATCTGTACTTGCAGGTTGATATCTGTCTATCATCTATCTATCTATCTATCATCTATCATCTATTTTCCTCTGATAATGTGTTTGTGGGTATGGTTGGTGTGTATGTTTTTGTGTGTGCATGCACATATATATATATAAAATAAAGAGATACATATTTTCTTTTCAGATGGTTTTATTTGTCAGGGATCTTGCAAAACAACAACAAAAAAAAGGCATGCAGTTTTTTAACCCAGTTATGACCTTCTGTATCAACATTGGGTTTTGTAGGGTTTGGTAAATTACATTGCAATCTACTACTCATTCTGACATTAAGTATAAATGAAATTAAACAGTAATGAACAGAAAACACAGCTTTAAAGAAAACAGAAGATATTAAAAGAGAGGCTGGTGGACTATATGCCCTATCTGAATACCGGGGCTTCAGATTTTGTTTCCTTTTGATTTATGTTTGTGCTGTTTGAATCCCTCTCCACAAACCCCTCCTGGAGAGCAGCCTGGATAACCTTCTGGGGTGGGACATCAAGCTCTCCTGATTCACAGCACTATAGGACGGTACTACTGCCACAGTTAAGTTGAGCCCAAGCCGTATAATGTCAGAATCTACTTTAAAATTAGAGCCCGGGCTTAGAATTTTTCTTCAAATTCTGAACATTACAAGGGGACAACAACAACAACGACAACAAGAAACAACCCAAAGCAAATGAACCCCAGTTCTCTTTGCCCTAATTTTTGCACCAATATCAAACTCCTAACCTTCTGAATGTACAAAGAGATTCTTATTTTAAATCCAAGAAAGAAACGACCCCTTCAAATTCATAATGAGGTATGCATTGAACGGAACACAGCCCAAGGTGAGTCATTCATTAATCATAAACAAAACAGCCCCTGATCAAGGACACATCAGCACACACTGTAAAAAGAGGCCAGGTTGCCCAATCCCTTTATTTAATATTAACTACATTATGTTTTTCATGTGAGTTCTGAGAAGGTGATTTTCTCACTTTATTTGTAGCCAGCTCAGTGTGAATGGATAATTACTTCCCTTAATACTGTTTCCCCTGAAGGTTAACCCTGTTCAACAAGACACGATTGAATCTTGCCTCTCATGGTTGGGTGGGGCTGGTGTGGGGGAAGGGTCTGCATCCGTAGCTGAAGACTTTTAGCTGGAATTCTTCAAGCATAAAAACATCCGCCAACAGGAATATTTCAAATGACATGAATAATATTTGTGATTAACAACAGCTAACCAGAGAAGTATAATCTAAGAAATACATGATTAGCTTATTATGATATCTGATATGCTAATTATCTTCAAAAATTTCATTGTTGATGACTGTTTTGGCAGAAATTTGAGCAGGGGAAGAGGAAATTTAAACTTTTATGTAAGTTGGAAACAAAGCATTTGGGCAATTGGACTTTAGAAGACCTGGGAATGGTATTTGGTATTTAATTCTGTCTGATGAGAAGGAAATTAAATAACAAGAACAGAAATCAGTATGAAGATTGAAACTTGAGTCAATGAGAACTTGGCCATTATCATCAGAAGCTCTTCCTTACCTTCCTTAACAAAAGGCTCCTGGCCCTGAAATGAACGGGTAACATGATGGGGTTTGGCAAGATTTGCCTGGGTGCCAGTCATGAGTGTGTATCACCGCTTGTGGAAAACCAATAGTTTCCTAAGGATTTGCTTCTCATTGCCAGTGGAGACCTCTGCAGCACCAGCTACTTTCCCATCTGCTCTGGCTTCACCCAATTCCCCATCAAAAACCAGCTCAGCCACTGTCACTGAGGCATCACAGCACATCCTAACTCCTGGAAGGGGACCCAGAAGAAAGCCAGACAGCTACTTCTCAGAGGAGCCTGTAGTACACACTCATTTTACTCATCGAAAAGCTGACTCCCAGAAAGGGTCAGCAAGTTAGCAAATATTTCCAAAGGATGATAGAATTCAGGTCATAGAAAGCCAGCCATCTGCTGTGGGAACAGTGAACTGATATCACCAGGCCATTTGCGTAACCACACATATTCTCTGTCTCACCTTCCAGAAGTTTAAAATCAAGAAAGACATTTCGATGTTGACAGCAAACAAAGTAGGCTTAAAACACTCCTTAATTCAACTGTGAAGCAGGAGAGACAGACTCTCCAGCAGGGAGATTCCCCATCTCCAGCCCTCCTTTCTGCAGCTTCATTGCCTGGGTGCTACTTCTTATTGTTTCTTTCTCTACTGTTGTTTAAGTGGATCCAGGTGTCTTTGTAGTCTATGGTGTTGGTGCAAAAGTAATTGCAGGTTTTGCCCTTATTTTTAATGGCAAAAACCACAATTACTTTTGCACCAACCTAATACGTTCTGAAAGAAAGAAAGGAAGTGAGGTCATAGCAGTCAACTTCCCGGGGCAGTGATCAAGAACACCTGGCAGGAGTAGTCAGATTTATGATGTTGATTTCCAGAAAACCAGAGAATCCACATTAAGCAAAGGTCCAAGAAACAATGAGTTTATCATAGCACACCAAGAGTTAAAGCAGGACACGCCACTGAATGCAACTTAAGCCTCATGAGACCTGCGCTACCTTATTCACTGCTCCAGCCCCCTTCCAGGTCCCCCACCCACTGATCTAGAACTGGTCTGACCCAGGTTAGGCACTTATTTCTAGAAAGAACAAGTGATTTGAACATTTTGAGCACCTGCTTGGTGCCAGGCTGCTAGGCAACTGTAAAAGAGACAAAGCCACTGCTCTCAATGAGTTCTCAGTGAATGCAAACAGAAGAGAAGGTGATAAACCCAGTGGACTAGTGGTCAAGAGAGCGGACTCCTGCATCATGGTGGCCAGATTAGTTCCTTGACTCTGCCATTTATCGGCTGTGTGACTTTTGACAAGCTACTTACATCTCTGATCTTCCATTTTCTCAAATGGAAAAGGTGGAGAGTAATAATCCTAACATATAGAGAGGATTCTGTGAAGGCTATGAAATCACAGATGTACAGATTCAGCACAGAGGGGTAACTAGAAATAGATAAGTCAGCTAAATGACTACTTCGGTTGTTGCCAAAGCTGCTATTGCAGCTGCCTTGTGTGTTGCAGGCAGCTTTGATTGAAAAGTTAATCAGTAGGCTTGAGTCTCTATCAATAAAAAGGAGAGACATTGAGTTAAATACTTGATGATTTTTTTTAAAAAAAGACCTAAACCCCAAACACCTTAAAACATAGCGGTAGTGAATCAAGAGACAATGAAAGATGAATCATGGCGTATTTTCAGCAGCACAATACAATTTTTAAGAAGAAAGTGGCCTCAGGGACCAGGCACAGTGGCTTATGCCTGTAATCCCAGCACTTTGTGAGGCCAAAGTGGCGGGGATAACATGAGCTCAGGAGTTCGAGACCAGCCTGGGCAATGCGTCAAAACACCCTCTCTATTGAAATGCAAAAATTAGCCAGGCATAGTGGTATGCACCTGTAATCCCAGCTACCAGGGAGGTTGAAGCGGGAGAATCAACAGAGGCTGCAGTGAGCCAGGATTGTGCCACTGTACTCCAGCATGGGTGACTGATGAAAACTCAGTCTTGATGTGGAACTCTAAGAAGAAAGATGGGTATGAAAAGACAGGAGAGTGGCTGCTAACTGATTGGGTGGGTGTTTATGGGTGCAGGATGAGTCAGCACCTGCCAGAGTTCCCTAACACCACGCTCACCTCCATCCCGTACCTTCTACTCTGCTCCAAGGCACTCTGAGGGCTCAGAGGTAGATGAGGTACTCTTCTCCTTGCCCCAATTTCATAATGATGAACAGCTTAAGATGAGCAATAGCTAAGCATTCAGCAGAGAGGGAGAGCTTTGTAGGTTGAAGAAACCTAGCAAGGATTCCTGGAGGAGGAGTATTTGCATGGGGTATTGAAAAATGGGTATTTCAGAGCCAGGATTATATTGAAGTCATCAAGTTCTTCTCTTTTTTTTGGAGGTCATCAAGTTTAACCTTTTAGCTGATAATTAGAAAAAAAGATCAACAGGCCAGGTGGTAGAAAACGGGCAAAAGAAATGCAGTGTTTTCTCTCAGTTTTCAGTAGGCTCTCAGGATAGCTTCATTGGCCTTCAGTAGACTGCTGGTGGTAAAATGATAATAATAAATAGCATTTATTAAGTGTTTACCATGGCCAGGCTCCATGCCAGGCGCTTTTCAGGTAGTCTGTTATTTACTTTTCTCAATCACCTTGGGAAGGCACAAATTTAACTGCATCTCATTTTATAGATGAGGAAACTGAGCTTCAAGAAGGGGGAGTAACTTGTCCTGAGTCACATGGTTGGTGAGGTGTGGAGCTGTCCTGAAAGTTCATGTGTTCACCTGCTGCATTGCTTGAAGAATGTTTCCGTGTGTCACAAATCTGTTTAGAAGCAGAACAGAGAAAACAAAAATCTCCAACAGCTTACAGAGCTTATTTACTAGTAATAAACATGCACATCAAGTGCTTAGCACAGCGCCTGACACGGCAAGTCCTTTCTACATATTAACAGAAATTTGTTTTTATTAATAAGGTATTAATAAGGTATAAGGTATTGTGGAGTCAAGAAGATGACAGGTAGTCAGTAAATGGCAGGTGTTGCTATAATGACTAATACCATCAACATATGAGCTGTAGCCTGCCATTGGAAAACCCTGCCTACCTACCAATAGCAGCCTGCCCTGACCACACCCTGTTTCCCTGCAACCAATCAAACGCCTTCACTTCCTATAAAACCCCACCTCCAGAAGAGTCAGGTGTGATTTCTCTGGCCTCTTTCCCTGGGACCACGGAGCCTCACCCAGGAGCTGAATAAATTGGCATTTAATCTTTTTGTGCTGGCCTCAGTTTCCTCATTCTAAACTCGGCAATAACCCTTACAGCCTTCCCCTATATAATCAAAGTCCTTGCCACTCTTGATTTTTCCCTACCATTTCTAATACAAAATGCATTTCTGTTTCCTTGATCATGCTGTTCTCTTAGCTGGAAGTGTCATTTCTTCATTCTTTGCCCATCTCATTCTGTAATGCCCAGCTCAAGAGCTGCACTTCTGTGGTATTCGTCCAGATGTCTTTAATTTCCTTGACTGCTCCTATAACCAGTATGTCTTTATTTCTCCTTGGTGAAGGCTCCAGGCTTTCATTACAGCTAGATAAGCCCTTATTAATTTTTCTTGCATCATTCTGAGATGTAAACATGACCATTTCCCCCAACTCCACTCTGAAGTCCTTGATGTCTGCATGGTGTTTGTTAATATTTACTCTCTTTTCATTCTTCATCTTGCCAGCAGCCTCTAGAACTGGGCTCAGCACCCAGTAGGCACTTAATAGTTGACTTGAATTACAGAGAATCTGGGGGAATCCCACTTTAAAACCCATGTTTTTTTCAGACACACTGCTCCATACACTGTTAGCAGATATTGAGTCCTTACCAGAAATGTGCTGTACTCAGAGATTTCAATCTGCCGTGTAGAGAACAGAGTGTTTATGGTACAGTATAGGAATCAGATAAGTTTTGAACGGGAATGATTTTCAGAAAGAGAACAAGGGAAAACAGCACTGTTTGGGGATTAAAAGCCATGCTGCAGATATCTACAAATAGGATTGTTGCAATATTGGCCTTCAAACCACCATTACCATAGAAACTAGAACTAGGACTCGGTAGGCATTTACCAACTTGCTGCACATTGATCCTGAGTAGGTTTGGGCTGGGCACCTGTCTGGCACCCTCTGAGAACATGCTGTGGTAAACGTAGTCCCCATGTCAGTGTCACACATTCTATCAGGCATTTAAGCAACCCCCAAATCACTACTTTAAAAAAGCATCTTTTGATTGATTCATCAGCTACCAAACAGGAAAGACACAGCTGTCACTGTGTGGGGAGCAGCAATTAGCAATGGAAGAAGCTCACAGGTTGGAGTTTGAGTTTTGGCATGGAAGATAAAGCCAAAAAGGAGACCTTCATCCCAACACCCCAAGCAGCCTGGCCCTTTACTTGACTCCCAGACAGGAATAAAACGGAGTGTGAGAACAACATATTAGAATGGTAATATTCATAGTGTAATTAACAGATGCTGATTGAGCAGTTATTGGTGTTAAGTGTTTTAGCTGTTTCATTGGATGCTCAAAGCAGCCTTGTGGAAGAGACATCAAACACTTTGCCCAAAGTCAAACAGCAAAGAAGAGGTGACACAGGAATTTAGAAACAGGTCTTGCTGAACCCAAAACATGAGTATCTGAACATTTTGATTTGCTGTGTTGGGTGGTGGTCATAGTCCAGGATTTGGTTGTACAAAGTGGACTTAAGTTTGAGGAGAGATGAAAATTTGCTTGGTAAAGTCCTGCTCCAAAGTGCAACCTTTCCCTTTTTGCTTTCTCCAGAGTACCTGCTCCTCTCTCTCTAGTTAAGCATGCAAAATGACCATCTGCATAACATTCTGTTTCTAACTGTTAGGCACTAGGGAATTACAGTTTACCCACTGGCCATATTTAATTTCTTCAATGTGTTTTTATTTATTTCTCTCCTTCTGGGATCTTTTTTAGAGGTTTTCTTTTTCCCAAAATAGAAAAAATTCTTATTAATCTAGCTAACCCTAAAATATTCAATTATTATTATTGATGTTATTATTCTTAATTAGAAAAAGGTTTTAGCAGGATTAAAGAAAATTTTGAATAAAAAATGAATAGAGCACATCATCTCCCAGCTTGATATAACTTTATTCGTGTCTTATATTTTATTATGAATAACTAGATCATAGAGATGTATTTTCACATAGGTGTTATTTACACAAACATTCCTGTATATTTTCTATAGATTTATGTAATTTTAATATTTTTTAAAGCAAAAAAATCCATTTCACAGACTTCCCTAATTTCCCAAATGATTCTCTGGATATTTAGGTTGGGTCTACTTTTCAGACATTGTGTTGCTCACGGTGATAAATCTTGCACAAACACTTCTCTTCCATTTCCTAAGGCAGTAATTTATTTTCCCAGACTACTTTGATGTGTCCTTCCTACCTAATTTTAAAGAGTTGACAAAGGACACTTTAATTTGCTGACTTCAAGTATTTTTAACCATCCTTTGATTCTTTTCACAAAACCAAACACTAGTGGGCACCAAGATGGTGCAATCCTCAAGTCACCACTAATCTTGCCCAAGTGGTGGTGACAAGCTGCAAAAGGTAGGCATCCCTGCTGGGATTCCTGGGTTTCCTTCATGAACCCAGCTTGTCTGTGAGAGCATGTGAGAGCAGTGTGAGCACAGCGTATGTATTAACTGTGGCTTGTGCCACACACTCATGCTATATCAGGTACCATGCCAAGTGGTTTATATGTGCCAACACCTAGCACGGTGCTCTACACATGGCAGTGCTGTGGTCAGTGTGTGTTGAATATTTGCCGTATGATTATCTTCTCAGAATACCTTCTTGCTGTATGATTGTGTTCTCAGAATACCTTCCGAAGTCTTTCTAATGATTAGTTCCGTTTGAACTGTTGAGTAACTTGTAAATTCACAGAGTGGCTGGGCACAGTGGCTAACACCTGTAATCCCAGCACTTTGGGAGACTGAGGCGGGTGGATCATTTGTGGTCAGGAGGTCAGGACTAGCCTGACCAACATGGTGAAACCTCCTCTCTATTAAAAACACAAAAATTGGCTAGATGGTAGTGGTATGCACCTGTAATCCCAGCTACTCCAGAGGTTGAGGCAGGAGAATCGCTTGAGCCTGGGAGGTGGAGGCTGCTGTGAGCCAAGATTGCACCACTGTACTC
>NW_016107378.1:4193513-4199094 GCF_001604975.1 Cebus imitator | reverse complement strand
AAAAAAAACCATAAAGTCACATAGTAAATATTGAAGCTAATGTGGATGCAGTTCTGCCTATACCCAGAGTCCGTGATCTTTCTTTTTTTAAAAAATAATTGTTAAAGCCTGCTGTCTTTACCATGCCACTGTTCTGCCTGTGGGTGGAAAATGCATCTGCTTATTTTCCTCTATTTTATTTCATCTAATTTCTGGGAATCCTTGGGAGATCTAAAGTAACCCCAAACTCAAGGTTTTATTCTAGTTTTGCCTCAAGTTTTTATTTATTTTTGTTTTTTATTTTTATGTTTTGAGACAGAGTCTTTCTCTGTTGCTCAGGCTGGAGTGCAGTGGTACAATCTTGGCTCACTGCAATCTTCGCCTCACGGGTTCAAGGGATTCTCCTGCCTCAGCCTCCTGAGTATCTGGGAATACAGGCTTGAGCCACGATGCCCGATCAATTTTTGTATTTTTAGAGAGATGGGGTTTCGCCATGTTGACCAATCTGGTCTCGAACTCCTGTCCTCAAGTGATCCACCTGTCTTGGCCTCCCAAAGTTCTGGGATTACAGCTGTGAGCCACTGTGCCTGACCTCAAGTTTTTAAAGAGATAGAGGGACCAGAGGAACAGGTAAAGTCCCTGATGTGTCTCACCAATATCCTAGAGGCAAGCCCAGCACAAATTTGCTCATTAAACAAATGCTTCTCCCCTCTGTGCCAAGCATGGGAGTATCAGGTTACATGCACGTAAGAAATCTCCCATTAATATTTTCTATTAACGTGGAGCAGAATTGTGCGCATAAGAAGATCACAATACTTACTGAGCATGAAGAGTTCGCCAAAGAAAATGAACAAGGTGCTGAGGTATGGATGGCACGACGGGATGAGAGGGACCTAACTTCCATAGGTTGATCAGTCACCTCTTGCCTTCCTTGTAAAATTCCAGTAGCAGCCTTACGGAGAATTTTGGCATATTAAAAAGTGGCACTTCCATTTTGCATTTGTAGTTTCAAAGCTAAATTGACAAGTGACCTTTCAAGTACTCCTAGAAACTGGATGCTGGCTCAAAGACCTAATCAAGTACATTTTTCATTCCCTTGTTTTTTTGACCAGAGTTCTTCAGTCCCAGCACTATTGAGATTCTGGGGCCAGATAATTCTTTGCGTGGAGGCTATCCTGTGCAGTGCAGGGTGTTCAGCAGTCCCCCGGTCTCTACTCATGAGTTGCCAGAGTCTCTGTCTCCTAGGTATGACAATCCAGACGTCTCTAGACATTGCCAAATGTGCTTCAGGAGCAAAATTGCCTCTGGTTGAGAACCACTTCTTTAGACTTGTAGATCATGACAGTTTTGATATCGTGAATAATTTCCAGGATCTGACAAAATCCAGGAAATGTGTAAGAATAATAACTATTATAGAGTCCTATGTGCCAGGCATTCTGATCAATGCTTTTCACACATGATCTCATTTAATTTTCATAACAGACATATGAGGAAGGTATTGATTTTTGCTACTTTCTTAAGGGCTAAGATCACACAGCTGAGCCTGGAGTTGAACCTGAGTCTCTGTGATCCACAGACATGGATAGGAAAACACGGCTATGAATGTGGATTTTCTTCTTGGCGTCGTTAAAATAAACACATCTCATACTTTCAAGCACACGTGAATCGCCCAGGGAGCTTGCTGAAATATCAGTGTTAATTCTGCAGATCTAGGGTGGAGCCTGAGATTCTGCATTTCCATAAGCTCCCAGGTGATGCCTATGCTGCTGGTCCGTGGACCACACATTGAGCACCCAAGGCCTGGAGCAGCAGTTCTTACTTAAGCCTTTCTGGGTTACAGATGCAGTCAAGAATCTGGTAATTTATGGACCTCTGCCCAGAAAACTGCAATTATGCACACACATCTCCTAAAAGCCCAGGTTAGATCCCAAGCTCTCTCTGGAATCACACATTAACCCTTGCCAAACAGATGGATCTCACCTGTTTCTGCAGATTTCTGATAAAGCAGAATTCCTAAGGCCACCTTGGCTTACAACAACAACGTTCCATCGTCTCGAACACTGGCAGTCTTGGGGTCCTTGGAGTCCCTAACTGGGGCCTTTCTTATTGTACATACTCCATTACTTCCATCATTTTCCTAAGTACAAGTAAATAGCAGCCTGTCAATAAGGAACATTGGCCTCAAATCCAATCCACCACTTTCTTATTTTGACTCACCTTAGAAAATTCTTCAAGTCAGACATATACGAGGCCAACAAACATGAAAAACTGCTCATCATCACTGGTCATTAGAGAAATGCAAATTAAAACCACATTGAGCTATCATCTCACTCCAGTTAGAAAGGCGATCATTAAAAAATCTGGAGACAACAGATGCTGGAGAGGATGTGGAGAAATAGGAACATTTTTACACTATTGGTGGGAGTGTCAATTAGTTGAACCATTGTGGAAGACAGTGTGGCGATTCCTTGAGGAACTAGAAATAGAAATTTTATTTGGCCCAGCAATCCCATTACTGAGTATATACACAAAGGATTATAAATCGTTCTACTATAAAGACACATGCATACGTATGTTCATCGTGGCACTGTTTACAATAGCAAAGACCTGGAACCAACCCAAATGCCCATCAATGAAAGACTGGACAAAGAAAATGTGGCACATATACACCATGGAATACCATGCAGCCATTAAAAAAAGATGAGTTTGTGCCCTTTGTAGGGACTTGGATGACTCTGGAAACCATCATTCTCAGCAAACTGATACAAGAACAGAAAATCAAACACTGCATGTTCTCACTCATAAGCGGGTATTGAACAATGAGAACACGTGGACACAGGGAGGGGAGCATCACACACTGGGGTCAGTTTTGGGGGTGGCTAGGGGCAGGACAGTAGGGGGTGGGGAGGGTGAGGAGGGATAACGTGGGAAGAAATGCCAAATATAGATGATGGGGAATGGAGGCAGCAAACCACTTTGCCATGCATGTACCTATGCAACAACCCTGCATGATCTGCACATGTACCCCAGAACCTAAAGTACAATTAAAAAAAAAAAGAAAGAAAATTCTTCAAGTCCTGCATGGCATCTTTCCATAATAATACTTCTTCCTACCCACTCTCTCCTTCCATGAACAATTATCTACGTAATGCATATGCCATGTGATACAGTTATCAGAAAGTGATGTTACCTGAACATACACATACAAAACAATATGAGAAGATACTTTGCTAAAAGAACAGATAACCTTAAACATTAATAAGTAGAAAATCTGTGAAATCAAAGCATTTTTTTTCTTTTTTATATAATAGCCTTTCATTCTTTTTATGATTTTGTCTTTGAAAGCTCTTTCTGCAGATGACAGATGATATTGTTCTTCCATCCTGCTTCAGACAGAATTAAGGGAGGAAGGGGGAAAAACTATTGTAGAGCCTCTCCACTCTGCAACACGATTTTTATAATTAATATATACAACTGAGCAGAGAAAGGTACGTTATAATGAAATGCAATTAAGAGGTGTTTGTTCTTTTCCCACACATGATGACTATAATTTCCTTGGCTGTTTAGAAGTCAACCATTATCATTACATTTTGCACGTATCTTTTCTATTTTTTTTCTTTGCTCCCGAATTTGTTTATTTTTCAATTAAAAACAAACATGGATTTAGAGCGCTTGATATTCAGAGAACATCATCTTTTAATTATAGTCCTTGGTGATCATTAAATCTAACACCTTTTATGGTATTTCTTGCATTGGCATGACTTCCAATTTTTAATTAATGGACCTTTAAAAATAGCTCCAAATAAAACTGTAATTTCAATTTACAAAAAAGCTTGGGTTGGGCGACAACATTATGTTTTCCTTCCATGTGGAAAGGAACCAATCTGATTTTATAGTTATCTGTCATCTTGGACTTTAATTATAACCCTCCCATACAACCTGACATTTACTCATGCGCGCTAGGCTGCTCTCTCTTCAGGCTCCCCTGTTTTCTTTCCCTTTTGTTCTGATCCTTCCCAACTTGAATGGAAGAATAAAGGTTGGGGGGATCTACCAGTCACTTGTTGGGGGAGGCTGTGTATGATGGGGTGAAACCAGCCATCTTTTCAGATGCTGCTTCTCATTTTCCCTGGCTGTCTTTATAGTTGAAAGCGTCTGGCAAGTCAGAATCAGCCCAAAGGGTACGACTCATTTGGAATCTCTAAGTTCGAGTGCTGAGAAACTCACCTTTAACTGCAGAGACCCACCAACCCGGGAAAGCAGAACCATTCCCTTGCATACAGGATACTTAATACAAAGCTGTGGCTGAAATGAATCCAGGAACTTTGTAGGGATGAACGGAAATAGATAAAAATGTTAGGGCATTAAATGACACTAAATGTTAGGGCATAGGTTTTACTCAACAACTTCTAACTATTTTGAGACTTAAAACTAATGGTGTTGGTGGCATTTACTCTTCTTTGCTATATTTCATCTTAAGGGATTATTTAAAACACATATTGCAAAGAATGATTATGGCCTCTAACGAGCCATTCTTAATATTTCAGAAGTTGCTGGGTGTGGTGGCTCATGCCTGTAATCCCAGCACTTTGGGAAGCCAAGGTGCGAGCATCGCTTGAGCTGGAGGTTGAGGCTGCAGTGAGCTGTGCACGCCATCGTGAGACTGTCTCAAAATAAAAAAGTATTTCAGAAACTGCTATCAGCGAAGGATACTGCTGGTCCATCCATGTGTATGTCTCACCTCCCAGGCATTCACAATCAGGAGATATAGGAAAAACACATAAAGCAAATATTTCTTTCTTTTTATCTTATATATTGTATAAAGTTTTATTAAAGTGGCAATGTCACTAAATATCTTTAATAGCTCTTCTCAGCCTATTAGCGGGAGTCAAAATATATATATATACAGAGTAAGATGTAAAGGAAAATACTTGGATCCCAAATAAGCACCTTCCTACACAAACCCAGCTGTTGCCAGTTCAACTTACTGAGCCTCATATGTGCCGGATAAAGCACTAAAGGACAACACAACAAATAAAACAATAATTCCTGTTTTTAAGAAGCTCTTTAGGATTGACAGAGATGGCCAAAGCAGACAGATGTTCCAGCAAAGCAGTGGAGAAGACTTCTCACGCCTGGTGGGTGCTGAAATGCTGTGCTCGCAAGTCAATCTCCTGCTGTCAGACTTGTCTCTGAAGAGCTCCTTCCTTCTTCATGTGAAGGCTGAGTCAGCATGGGCTCAGTACTGAGTGATCAGCAGTTCCATTTATGAAAGAGCTGCTTGTGAATCCTGGGGTGAGGGGATCCCCAGACTTCTTTTCGTTATACCCTCTTATTTCCTGATATTTCCCATCAGGGCAGAAAATGGGGAAGAAATGTTCAAATAAGCTGGACCATATTTCCCTGCTCTGTACATCTTTTGCTTCCAGTTGTAGGAATGATTTCCTTTCAATCAGGAGCAAAGCTTTCTTAGCAACTAAGTTCTGATTTAATTAACTTTTACTTTACAGTTTTACAATCTGCTTCAGCCAGGTCTTTTTTCTTTTCTTTTCTTTTCTTTTCTTTTCTTTTCTTTTCTTTTCTTTTCTTTTCTTTTCTTTTC
>NW_016107378.1:4166990-4192393 GCF_001604975.1 Cebus imitator | reverse complement strand
AAAAAAAAAAAAAAAAAAAAATCCAGGTCAGAACTCAGAGTTCTAGCTGTGTCCACGCAGCAGTTACAAACCCTTGAATCAGGTAGCTAATCCCATGAAGCCTCAGCTCCCTTAGCTTTAAAATCAGTATAATGTGGAAAACAGTGTGGAGAATTCTCAAGGAACTAAAAAATAGAACTACCATTCAACCCAGCAGCACCATTACTGGGCATCTGTGCAAAGAAAAAGAAATCATTATTGTGTTAGTCCATTGCCCACTGCTGATAAAGACATACCCGAGACTGGGAGGAAAAAGGTTTAATTGGACTTACAATTTCACATGGCTGGGGAGGCCTCAGAATCATGGTGGGAGGCTAATGGCACTTCTAACATGGTGGTGGCAAGAGAGAATGAGAAGGATGCAAAAGTGGAAACCCATGATAAAACCATCAGATTTCGTGAGACTTATTCCCTACCAAGAGAATAGTATGGGGGAACCACCCCTGTGATTCAAATTATCTCCCACCAGGTCCCTCCCACAACACATGAGAATTATGGGAGTACAATCCAAGGTGAGATTTGGGTGAGGACACAGAGCCAAACCATATCATTCCACCCCTCTAAATCTCATGCCCTCCCATTTCAAAACCAATCATGCCTTCCCAACAGGCCCCCAAAGTCTTAACTCATCTCAGCACTAACCCAGAAGTCCACAGTCCAAAGTCTTCTCTGAGACAAGGCAAAAAGTCAAAAACACGCTAGTGACTTCCTATATAAAACGGAGCACAGGTGTTAGATAAATACAGCACTTCCAAATAGGAAAAAAATAGCCAAAACAAGAGTTACAGGGGCTATGTAAGTCTGAAATCCAGTGGAGCAGTCAAAGTTTAAAGCTCCGAAATGATCTCCTTTGACTCCAGGTCTTACATCCAGGTCACACTGCTGTAAGAAGTGGATTTCCGTGGCCTTGGGCAGCTCCAACCCTGTGACTTTGCGAGTGTAGTCCCACTCCTGGCTGCTTTCATGGGCTGGCTTTGCGTGTCTGCAGCTTTTCCAGGTACACAGTGAAAGCTGTCAGTAGATCTCCCATTCTGGGGCCTGGAGGATCATGGCCCTTGTCTTACAGTTTCACCAGACAGTGCCCCAGTAAGGACTCTCTGTGGGAGCTCTGATCCCACATTTCCCTTTTCCACTGCCCTCGAAGAGGTTCTCTATGCAGGCCCTGCCCCTGCAGCAAACTTTTGCCTGAGCATCCAAGCATTTCCATACATCTTCTGAAATCTAGGCAGAGGTTCCCAAACCTCAATTCTTGACTTCTGTGCACCTGCAAGCTCAATGTCACGTGAAAGCTGCCCAGGCACTCTCTCAAGCAACAGCCCAAGCTTACCTTGGCTCCTTTTAGCCATGGCTGGAGTGGCTGGGATGCAGGACACCAAGTCCCTAGGCTGCACACAGCAGGGGGACCCTGCGCCCAGCCAACAAAACAGCTTTTTCCTCCTAAGCTTTCGGGCCTGTGATGGGAGGGGCTGCTGTGAAGACCTCTGACATGCCCTGCAGACATTGTCCCCACTGTCTTGGAGATTAATATCCGGCTCCTTATTCAATGCAGCGGGCTTGAATTTCTCTTCAGAAAATGGATTTTTCTTTCCTATCACATTGTCAGGCTGTAACTTTTCTGATCTTTTATGCTCTGCTTCCCTTTTAAAACTGAATGCCTTTGCCGGGCACTGTGGCTAATGCCTGTAATCCCAGGGCTTAGGGAGGCAGAGGCGGGAGGATAGCTTGAGCCCAGGAGTTTGAGACTTGCCTGGGCAATACAGCAAGACCCCATTTTCCACAAAAAGGAAAAAACCGAAAAGACCAAAAAAGAAAGCATAAAAAACTGAATGCCTTTAACAGCACCGAAGTCACCTCTTGAATGCTTTGCTACTTAGAAATTTCTTGTATCAAATACCCTAAATCATCTCTCTTAGTTCCAAGTTCCACAGATCTCTAGGGCAGGGGCAGAATGCCACCAGTCTCTTTGCTAAAACATAACAAGAGTCACCTTTGCTCCAGCTCCCAATAAGTTTCTCATCTCTGTCTGAGACCATGTCAGCCTGGATTTCATTGTCCATATCATTATCAGTATTTTTGTCAAAGCCATTCAACAAGTCCCAGGAAGTTTCAAACTTTCCCACATTTTCCTTTTCCGAGCCCTCCAAACTGTTCCAATGTCTGCCTGTTACCAATTCCAAAGTCACTTCCACATTTTCGGGTGTCTTTTCAGCAGCACCCCACTCTACTGGTACCAATTTACTGTATTAGTCCAATTGTTACAATGCTAATAAAGACATACCTGAGACTGGGCAGAAAGAGGTTTAATTGGACTTACAGTTCCACATGGCCGGGGAGGCCTCAGAATCATGGTGGGAGGTGAAAGGCACGTCTTACATGGCAGCAGCAAGAGGAAATGAAAAAGATGCAAAAGTGGAACCCCTGATAAACCATCAGATCTCGTTAGACTTATTCACTACCATAAGAATAGTTTGGGGGAAACCAACCCCATGATTCAAACAATCTCCCACCAGGTCCCTCCCACAACATGTGGGATTTATGGGAGTACAATTCATGGTGAGATTTGGGTGGGGACACAGAACCAAACCATATCAATTATACAAAAAAAACACCTGCACCCCCCGTTCATTGTAGCACTATTCACAATAGCAGTCATGGAATCAATCTAAGTATCCATCACTGGTGGATTACATAAAGAAAATATGGTACATATACACCGTGGAATACTATGCAGCCATAAAAGGAATGAAATCACATCCTTTGCCGCAACATGGATGGAGCTGGATGCCATTATCCTAAGTGAAATAACTCAGAAAAGAAACTGAAATACTATATGTTCTTACTTATGAGTGAGAATTAAACAATTTACATGGCATAAGGATGAAAATAATAGACACTGGGGACCCCAATAAGCGGGGAGAGGGGCAAGGGTCAAAAAATTACCCGTTTGGTACAGTGTTTACTGTTTGGGTGATGGGCATACTTGAAGCCCAGACCTCATCATTATGCAATATATCCAGGTTACAAACCTGCGCAGCATGTGCCCCTGAATCTAAAATTTCAAAAATAAAGGTGATAATGTTTGATTCTTTATAGGGTCATTGTGAAGCACAAATAAAAGCTTTTAGTACCAAACCTATCACATTTGTTTTCAGCAAATATTGGCAAATATTAGGGGTGTGTGTGTGTGTGTGTGTGTGTGTGTGAAATAGGAAGCTTGACTAGGATCAGGTGATTTCTGTATTCAATGCTATGTATAAAATATTGAGCACTGATGGGTAATATAACCTTTTACAAACACAACCATTGGGCTCAAGTGCCCAAATTCAGAGCTTCTTCCCCTCAACAGATTTTTTTCTTTTATTGATCAACATACTGTTATTTTAAAAGCCCATTTTGACTTTTCCTTACCAGCTGTTCCAGTAACACCTACAGGGTCTCTTTGTGTTTTGAATAAGGCCTCACATCTCCTAGGGCTCCTGATCTCAGAAACCGTCAGACAGGGATTTACTCTGATCACAGGTGGCTTCATAAGCAAGTGATCCATGTCACTACACAAAGTCCTGCTCTCAAAAAGGCCTTGCATTTGGCTTAATGCCCTGTTGCTGACACCACACCTTGAAATTCTTTTTGTATGTTGGGGGTTGCGGGGGAGACGCCCATCAGAAATAGTTTGGAGGGTTCAGACCTCCATCTGTCACCCAAGCTAGTGGGCAGTGGTATAATCATAGCCCATTATGTACAGCCTTAATATCCAAGGCCCAAGTGATCCTCCCATTTCAGCCTCCTAAGTAGCTGGGACTATAGGTGCATGACACCATGCCAAGGTAATTTTTAAAAGTTTTCTTTTTTTTCTTGAGCGATGGAGTCTCACTATGTTACCCAAGTTGGTCTTGAACTCTTGAGCTCAAGCAATCCTCCTGCCTCTGCCTCCCAAACTGTTATGATTACAGGTGAAAGCCACTGCACCTGGCCCTTGAAATGTTTAATAAGTTTTGAGCAAGGGGCTCTGTGTTTTCATCTTGCTCTGGGACCTGCAAATGATGTTGCTGCTTCTATATCAGACTTTGGTTTCTAATAGAGGAGAGACTGAGGGAAACCCCCTGGGACACTGTTGTTCTCCAAGCCTCCTTAAATCCCACTCTAGGAGTACGGGTTTGCTTTCTAATCAAGTTAGAAAACTGATCATGTGTGATCACTTTTCTGAATCCTGTGGGGGTAGTCCTTTACTATTTTATTCCTTTGAGAAAGGTCTAGTGTCTATTTCATTAACGCAAGTCCACACACATTCTTCACCTCAATCAACTTTGCTGTCTGATATCAAAACCCACTGAGGAGAGAGATGATGCAGCCTAATTGTGGGTGATTTGATTAATGTTGTTGTTCATGGTCACGTGGGCTGCAGGCACTTAGTGTGCTATCGGACACTTGGGATCAATTGCCCTGTAGTTAAAACATCAGCCCTTGAGACACTTCTCCCGGAGTCCCAGAAATCATAGCCCTCTCACCTTTGTTGACCTGTCCATGGTAATACGGTTGCCAAACCCTCTCAGGAACTCACACAGCGCTTCGACCAGCTCCTCCGCACTAGCAGAATGCGCTTTGTCATTTTATATGTGCCCTGCATCATTTTGGTTTCTTTCCTATTTCTTCTTGTAATGTCAGACTATGCCCAGTGATTGACAATTTTAATTATTCCTCAGAGAACCTCATATTAATAACAGCCACCGATCTAACTCAGATCATTCCAAACATCTTTATTTCCTATCCTCAAGTAGGAGACGTTAGCTCCTCCAAGCTTGAATTCTATACTCGCAAAGGAGAACCAAGACAAGGTTTCAAAATAATAGGTAACCTTCCTCTCCGGATCAGCCCCAAAGCAGAGCTCCCTCTCCTCAATAGATTATTTTTCCTCTTCTTGATCAACATATTATTATTTTAAAAAATCCATTTTGACTTTCTCTTGCCAGAAAAGGCTCTCCATCCTCCCTGCTGCACAGCAGGAAGCTCTTTCAGACTTGCTCAGATTGGTGGGTGGAGGAGACCACAATTATACCCCCTTTCAATGACATGTCTGGGGTTTCAGTGACTCAAGACAAAGAAGCTGAAATGTATGAAAGTTTCTGTGTCTTCAAGACAGAACCTAAAAATACCTCCCTGAGATGCAGGTTGGGAGCTATTTCCAACAACAGGGCTTCAAGGTTTTCCTGCTGGGAGCTTGAGAGCCTCTGAATTCTTTTCAGCAGGCTGTCTAAGCTACCTGGTGATCAGGGGCGTGATGGACAAAGACCAAAGGGGAGGGTTAGAAGGCTCCCCTAGAAGCACCTTGTCCCCCTGTTTCCATCCTGCTGTGACCGGCGACAGATTTCCTCATGTCTACTCTATGCTATTCCAAATAGCTAAGGACACAGCCCGTGCAGAGGGCAGGGTCTTTACGGACCAGCGTTAATGCCATTGGTCCTATTTCAAGGAGACTTCTCTGTCATGGGGAGAATAAAGAAGAGGGAAATGTGAGTGTGTAGAAAGGAATCTTAGAGATATTCCAAGTCATTCTTTCACCTGATACTTGAATTATTTCTAAGGTGCTTCCTCACCCAATCGTCATACAGCCTCCGTGTTCTTACTTCTTTGATGGGGAGCTTACTGCCAACAGAGGCATCACCTTATCCTGTCTTTGGCCACTCCCTATTGAACACTCTTCCTTGTTCTTGAGTCGAAATTGACTTGTTTCGAGTATCTAATTAGGGCCACGGATAATTCCTCTCACTCCTTTTCTACAGTTTAGTACCATGCGACTTGGAAACTTTGCTAACATGTTCCACAAAGCTTGTCTGCTGTAGGCCAGTGTCTCTGTTCCCTTCAACCTTTCTTCCCATGACCTTGAAAGTCTAACCTCATGATATCTTACTCTTCTGGAAAATCCACCCAAGACCTTCTCAACTATAGCACCAAGGTCATGCCTTCTGATATGGGCATGTGAGAGGACATTCTGGGAACATTTTAACAGTGCAAATGAGGATGAGGTTTAGCCATGAGACTCAGGGATAAGTCCTTTAAACCTGAATTCTTTGAGGCATGCAGAGGTCAGCTGGGCAAACTGAATCTGGTGTTGAAATGCTGAATCTGAAATCCATACCTGGGCTGTGCTCAGGAGTGTATCAGCATTTTATGATGTGCAAGTTCAGCTTCTTAGTTCCAGGAAAACTCTTTGTGTGAGGGTGGTAGTGCTCTTCTTCCAGAAGGATGAGGGAGTCTCCTGATTGGCTAAGCAATTTGAGAGAAGAGAAATATTTGTTAAAGGGAGAGCAGAGAGAATCATAGTTGTGTAGGCCCTTTTATCCTTTTCTCTCTTTTCTTTACCTTCCACTTCCTTTTTCCTTCCCTTCCTTTCTTTTTTATTTATGTTTCTTTCCAGGGTCTCCAAGGCTGTAGTGCAGTGGCTCAAGCATGTCTCAATGCAGCCTCAACCTCCCTAGGCTCGGGTGATCTTCCCACCTCAGCCTTCTGAGTAGCTGGGACTATGAGCATGTTCCACCATGCCCAGCCAATTTTTGTATTTTTTGTAAAGACAGTATTTTGCCATGTTGCCCAGGCTGGTCTTTATCTCTTGGACTCTAGTGATTTTCCCACCTAGGCATCTCAAAGTGTTGAGATTATAGGCTTGAGCCACTGCACCCAGCTTTCATTCATTCTTTTTTTTTTTTTTTTTTTTTTCAGACAGAATCTTGCTCTGCCACCCAGGCTGGAGTGCAGTGCCATGATCTTGGCTCTCTGTAGCCTCCGCCTCCCGGGTTCAAGAGATTCTCCTGCCTCAGCCTCCCAAGTAGCTGGGATTACAGACATGCACCACCACGCCCAGCTAATTTTTGTATTTTTAGTACAGGCAGGGTTTCACCATATTGTTCAGGCTAGTCTCGAACTCATGACCTCAGGTGATCCACCCACCTCAGCCTCCCAAAGTGCCGGGATTACAAGTGAGAGCCACTGTGCCTGGCCATGAGTATAGTTCTTGGTTTTAGCCATCCTGCTCAAAATCAGAGTTCAAAATCAGCTCTTAACCATCAGGGCTCAAAATCAGCTCTTTGGGGCATATAAGTATGGCGAGGCTGGTATTACAATTTCAGAAGTTCTGTTGTCTTTCTCCACTTCCACTGTGTTTCCATATTCATTAGTTCCTGTACCCAGAATTTCTTTTTCCTGCAATACCACATTATCTTCTCCCCATTAAAGCCTCCCATAGACATCACATCATACAGTAGCTACTTGGAGGGCAGGGTCTTACTCACCTGCAGCCTATGCTCACATTCAATACAACCAACACAATCTAGCCAAGAAGAGTATTCTGTTATGTGTATTTTATTAGAAACCATTTCTTCAGGATACATATGCATCTCTCTATAGATATAGACACAGTTATATAGATGTAAATTAAAAGATACATTTAAAATATAAATACATGTTTTAGAATTTTATGGCCAAATATAGTTGGGCATCATTGTGTTAAACACAACTGAATACATTTTTCTGTTGTTGCAGATGCTTTAACAGAATAGTGTGCATTGTGAATCTCCAAGAAAGGGTTATTGTTGCAGCTTTTCTCTACTTACTGGAACAAGAACCCTTATTTCTTGGATGAGTTTGTGGAACTACTGTCACTCCAAATCTGCTTGGGAGCATCACTTGCTTTAGAAGCTGTACTCAGAAGATCTCTTTAATGAGGTATGTGTGTGTTAGTGTCTTCTGCCAACTGGCTGATTTTGGAAGCTAAAGGAACAATTCACAGGAGGGTGTATTGTCTATTATTTAATGTTTGAAAAACAACTCCAGGGTGTGTTTTCCCAATAGGTTCTTCCCTACCAGTCATTAGGAAAGATAACTTGTACTTTACATGTTTTTATTTTGGGATCTTTCCCTAAAGCACCAAGAGAGATCTCTTGTCATTCTATCAAATACATAATAAGGTCCCTCTCTATTTCATCCCTTGGCTCACTATTCCTTTATGGGCATCATCTATGTGAGAGACACTAAGCCCAGTTCTACAGAGGCCCTGAAGGGACACAAGTCTTGTTTTCTTCTCGCAGTGTTGTAATTGAAATATAAATAGAAGCATAATTCGGGAATTACTACTTGTCCTTTCTAATCAATCACCACTCTTTAAGCGTGGAACTGGGGTAATTCTAAAAGTGCTAAGTCGTTCTTCACAATTCCTTCCGTGACAATATCTGGGAGGGTTTTAGGAAGCATGGTAATATTTGAGTTGTATGCAAATTTCCTCTGCAGGAAAACATGGAGACGGTGGCTAGGGTATCGGTTGCACACAGTCTAAACATTCCCTGCAGTCTTAATTAACCACATTTGCTTTCTTCTTGCTTCAGGCTGAGTCAGCCCAACCACCACTGAAGCCACTTACCAGCCTGTGTGCTCACGTGATATGTGACTACATCTTGGCTTGTGATAAACGATCACGTCTCTTGACCCACAGGAGTTTGTAATATTTTTTTAGTGTATACTGAGTCATTACTATTGCACTGAACCAAAGTAAATAAATGTCCACTGCCATTGTCATAGAAAAAGAGGAAGGGAGGGAGGAATGAGGGAAGGAAGGAAGGAGGGACAGAAGGAAGGAAGGAGGGAAGGAAGGAAGGAAGGAAGGAGGGAGGGAGGGAGGGAAGGAAGAAAGGAAGGAAGGAAGGAGGGAGGGAGGGAGGGAAGGAAGGAAGGGAGGAAGGAAGGAAGAAAGGAAGGAAGGAAAAAAGGAAGGAAAGAAGGCAGGGAGGGAGGGAAGGAAGGGATGGATCATCTGCTTCATGTAAACTCCCCTGATCCTCCCAGGCATGACTGAAGGATTTGTGCTTTCACAAAGCTTTGCATAGACCTGCGTCTGGTTGTGCATTCTCTTCAGTCAGTCACTGTGGTAAGGTAGTAGTTGCACGCCTGTGTTTAAATAATGATTCAACCCTTATCAACTGGCCATGTAAATCCAGGCAAGCTATTTAAACTTTGTAAGCTTGCCTTGCTTGTGCTGGCCTAGCCCTAACTACTCTACACATATTAACTCATTGAATCCTTTTGACAATGTTGTAGGAAGGTACTTCATTAACTCCAATTTACAACCAAGGCCAAGTAAAGTCTCCAGGGTTGATGTGTGCATTTCCTTGCAAGGGTGAAATGAGACAGATAATCAATGTAAAGCCCATCTGAGCATGGGGCTTGGTCCATAGCACACCAAATTATAATTTTCATTCATTAGGTTTTAAGATGAAGTTTACATAATATCATAATGTATTAGGCATTATTCTAAATGTTTTAGACATATCATCTCATTCAACTCTATGAAGTGGGTATAATTTTCATGTCCATTTCGTAGATGAAGAAAGTGAGGCACAGACAGGTAAGAGATCTGTCCAGGGTCACACAGCTGTTTAGTGGTAGAGACTAGATTGCATCTCAGAAAGTCTGGCTCAGAGACCACACTCATAGTCTTTGTACTAAACTACCACTAATATTGTTGTTTAAGTGCCTGGATCCACCCATTTGCCCATGACTTTCTCCAGGACAGGGACTGCCTCACAGCTTGTGATTGCTATGAGCCTATATCCCCTCCCAACCCCTGACACTGCCCACTACCTCCACACCTAGAGCTGGGAGGTTCTAGGTGAATTTGTTGTCGAATAAATACACATGCTAATAGGTGACATATAATTTGATGAAGAAATTATTAGAAAACTCATAGGGGTGATAAATGTGAAATTTGTGCTTGAAGTGAGAAAGCAAGTTAAAGACAATTTTAGTAAAACGGAAACAATTCTGACTCTATTTTGAAGAGCTTCTGCATGCAGGAATTCCTGGGCAAGAAAGTCACCAACTCCTGCTGAATCCTGGATAGAATGTTTTCTCCAGTGAGTAGGAGAAACTGGGTCAGTTTAGTTCCTTTATCACGTGACCTGCTTATATGTATCTACACTGGCAAGAAACACTTGAGCTCTTACCACTAGCCAGAGACTAAGTTTCATAGATATTCTAAGTATCTAATCCTTTTGACAGTCAGAAGAAGGAGGTTCTAACGGTATCCCTATTTTACAATAAGTCAACTGAGTCACGGGGCTAATAGACTGAAGGTCACATACTAGTTAGGTTAGTTAGGTGTTTTTTTTTTGTTTTTGTTTTCGGTTTTTGAGACAGAGTATTGCTCTGTTGCCCAGACTGGAGTCCAGTAGCATGATCTCAGCTCACTGTAACCTCTGCCTCCCGGGTTCAAGCGATTCTGCCTCAGCCTCCTGAGTAGCTGGGATTCCACGTGAGTGCCACCATGCCTGGCTAATTTTTTACATTTTTAGTAGAGATAGGATTTCGCCATGTTGGCCAGGCTGGTCTTGAACTCCTGACCTCAAGTGATCTGCCCGCCTCGGCCTCCGAAAGTGCTGGGATGAAAAAGCGTGAGCCACATCGGCTGGCCAATTAGGATTTGAATCTACATCTTCGGTACAGAACTTCTTTTACTGTTTCAATGGGAGCACTTCCAGGGGTCAGTGAAGTCAGGAACTAATTTGGGATGGCTTTGGTGAGTACTAGGGTCTTGCTGGGTGCCCATCTCTTATCATTTTTTTCTTCAGTTGTTGATGTCCAGCCCTCTGATCCACAGAGTGCAGCCAAGAAAGGGAGCTCAGGGTGGAGAGACAGCCCTAATGGCAAGGTTCTGTTTGCTTCTGAAAGCTATTCCCTAATACAATAGCTGCTGAATGCACAGAATGTCTTCGGTGTAAATAGTGACGTGGACTGGCAAAATTGTCTAAGTTTACAGAACCCAAATCAGTTATACGGCTTTACTCTAAAATCCTCCATATGATAATTTTTTCTTAGTTTCTCTTTGGATTTTAATGCTCAGAAATCTATCATCATGTTGAGACAGTGGTACAGACCATACAATAAAAATTGTCTTTGATGCCAAAGGTAGACAAATATGGCTGTTTTTATTGGAGGGGGAGGGGAAATTGGCATCAGCTAGGAAGTCACTGTGTGTTCAGTATCAATGACTTCAGTTCCCTCTGGTTGGCTGCTTCACAAATCCCCAAGCTCCATGAAACAACATAAGAAACAATAAAAGAAAAAAAAGCAAGCACAGGGTGATAAAAAGGCATCCAGCAAGATTTTCATAAATGCAACAGTACTTTAACCAAAAAAGCAATTTAATGTCTACTCCAGGTAGACACATAAAATCTTATGAACAAGTTCAAAGTCTCATTCATGCGGCTTTCTTGAAGATTCTTTAAAAATTTTAAAGGGAAGGAGTTGGATGGGAGGAAAGGGGAAGAAAATGACTTTTGGGGCCATGTGAGTTTAGAAATCAGGGAAAAGATTCTTTACATCTTCCCTCCTTAGAAGTGCCGTGAGTCTTGAAGCTCCCTATATTAGCGGTGTCTAGACGGAGGTTGGCTTGTCACGGGGCTCATTAGTATTCATCATTAATTCATATTTTCAAAGCAACAAAGGAGAAAACAGTCGTAGGAAGAATAAGGAAATGTCAAATCCTGGGAGTAACATTTCAGTGCAGTGTTGCAACTAAGGTTAGCGGAGGTTGTGCTGTTTAAAAAGCCAATCCAAACACAGGGAACAGAAGCAAGCACACTCTCTCTTTCCCACTTAACGCCAAATGCATTCTCCTAGGTCCCGGCCTGTCTCTTCCTATCTGGAAGCTTCCTTGCTTCCCAGCCTCACCAACCAAGTCTCCGAGTCCCCGTTGAGAAGCCTCATTTGGTAATCATGACCGCATACATTTATGAAGTGCATGTTTGTGCCAGGTGCAGTGCTTAGGGATTTACGAGGATTATCTCATTTCACTTCACAACAACCCTATGAGGTCATGCCCACATTATCCCTTATTTTACAGGCAAGGTAACTGAAGACAAAAAGGGGACGTGCCTGGCCTGGGGTCACCCAGCTGGTAAATGTCATGGCTGAGACTCAAACCCAGGTAATCTGGCTCTAAAGGCTGTGTGCATTAGTGGGGAACATCTACCCTAAAGGAGACATTTCTCCTCCAGCCCCAGAGACCTGGACCTTCCGACGGCTCATTCACACCCACCCTCTTCTCCTGCTTGGCATGAGCTGGTTTGGATTTTTGGTTATCAGCGTATAGATGGAAAAAAGACCATATATTTAGCATCATGTTTCATGGGACCTCTTATTCTCACCATGGAGGTGGAAAATAACTTAGCCCAGTGAGCTTTTTGCTCCTACAGATGTGATAATTCTCTACTTTCCCTTGATGAGTGGCTATATGTAAGCCTAACATTAATATATAAGAAGCTGCATTTTCAACTACCTTTTTATAAAGTATACTTATTATTAGTACACATATGTTCTCTATTTTTTTGTCAATCCTTATATTAGTATATATTTCCATTAGTCCTAACACGATTCACATTTTCTTTACTTTTTCCATTCTCTTATTCTTCATTTTAACAAGTGCCAGCAAACCTTCCTTGAGTGCTTACACCATGTCAGGCTGCAGGCAAAAACTGGGTACAGGATGAAAAGAGTAAGCTCCATGTGTTCAGTGGGAGATTCACAGACATGGGAATTGAAAGTTATCATAGAAAATAATAGCTAACAGGTGTTGATACTATTTGCCATTCTGAGCATATTGCATGCGTATCTGTTCTTAATCTTTAGTTAGTTACTACTATGTCCATTTTACAGAAGAAAATCCAAGTCCTAGAGAGGTTAAATCACTTGCCTGAAGACTCCTAACTGGCAAGAGGGCAGCTAGCATTGTAGACGGAGGAATCTTGCTACAGGGTCTGGGCTCTTAACCAGTCTGCTTAGAAATAAATTACACAGGCTCGGCTCAGTGGCTCACACCTGTAATCCCAGCGCTTTTGGAGGACAAGGTGGAAGGATCACTTGAGACTAGGAATTCCAGACCATCCTGGCCAACATGGTGAAACCCAGTCTCTAACAAAAATACAAAAATTAGCTGGCTGTAGTGATGCACACCTGTAATCCCAGCTACTCCGGAGGCTGAGGCAAGAGATTCTCTTGAATCCAGGAGGCAAAGGTGGCCATGAGCAGAGATCTCACCACTGCACTCAGCTTGGGGGACAGAGTGATTGTCTGTATTAAAAAAAAAAAAAAAAAAGAAAGAAAGAAGAAGAAGAAAATTACCCAATTATATTTAGGGAAGAGAGCATTGGACTCTACCTGCATTGGACTCTGCATGTTTAGGCACAAATGGAAGTTGATATGTGAACTGTGTCTTGAGGGATATGAGGAATGAAGGATGAGCATACGTTAACCAGGCAGGTGGGGCGCGGTGGCTCACGCCTATGATCCTAGCACTTTGGGAGGCTGAGTCGAGCAGATCATCTGAGGTCAGGAGTTTGAGACCAGCCTGGCCAATCAACATGGTGAAACCTCGTCTCTACTAAAAATACAAAAATTAGCTAGGCATAGTGCCACTCACCTGTAATCCCAGCTATTGGGAGGCTAAGGTGAAAGAATCACTTGAATCCAGGAGACAGAGGTTGCAGCGAGCCAAGATCGCGCCACTGAACTTCAGCCTGGGCGACAGAGTGAGACTCCTCTCACGCACAAAAAAAGTTAACCAGGCAGAGAAAATAGCATATGCCTGGCGGGAAATACGGTCCATGCAAGGGTACAGGGGTCTGAGAAAACGATGTAGGTAAATAATTTACAGAGGTTGAATATAGAATGGGGGTGGGGGTGGAGGCGTAAGACTGCATGAGATAAGGATCAACAAAGCACTTTGTCTTTTACACAGAAAAGTGAGTTGGCTATTTTGTGGGTAATGGAAGCTATAGAAGGCCCTATGCAGGAATGTGCACTCACTCATCACTGATTAGAACATTATCTCCATGGTTCAAAATGCAAATGAGATCAGGGGTATGCATCCTTCCAGGAAATCTTTCCTGGTATTCGTTTTTATTCTTTGAGTATATTTTTTCTTTACTTATTTTGGGAAATGTCTGAGTCTTTAAGAAGTATAGTTGGGAAAAACAAATCTGCTTTAGGTTGTCAGTCTAAACAACATTTTGCACTGTCCACGCCTGTAGGGATTAGTGCAGATGGAATAAGAGATGAGGTTAGTTGTCACCTGACTGCAGAAAATAGCCTGGAAGGTTATAGGTCCCAGTAATCCCTTGATATGTGCTTTTAAAGAAAATAATGTGTATCTCTTTGTCTTACAGATAAAGTGTAGCTAAAAGATAAACAAACCTGTTTAATTGAAGATGATCAGTTAGGATAGTTAATTGAGGCCACACTGGACAAACTGGTGGCAAAACAATTTATCCTGTTGTTTTAAGGTCCTTGATTTGATCTCCATGTGGCTTTGTTAGTTTCAGCTAAGAGTTTTCATCTGTTGAGCCAACTCTGATTGATTTGTAGTATGTGTTTAGAGAAGCCTTCTGAGGCTTTGCCTGGGTTCAATGAGGAAGACTGCTGTAATCCACTAGCGATGTCTGCAGAGGTCACAGGCAGGGTTAGTGGTAGCACATTTGCTAAGTGATTTCTATCCCTGGTCAAAAAAGAACTCTGATGCCAGGTTACAGATATTTGGTGTCTGACTTTAACAGTGATTAAGATTTGGAGCTGGTGGAGGGGGAAAGGTAATGAGGTTGCATGGATGGTTCCCTAACAGTGCCTCAGAACAGGGAGCCAAACCAATGTCCATGCTCAGCCCACAGCAGAACGATATAACCACATTCATAGGCAGTCATGCACTGTATAATGATATTTTGGTCAATGATGGACCAAATATATGGTGGTAGTCCCATAAGATTATAATTATGCATTTTTTACTGTACTTTTTCTATGTTTAGTTGTGTTTAGAGTTACAAATACTACTGTGTTACAACTGCCTACGGTATTCAGCACAGTGACATGCTGTACAGGTTTGCAGCCTAGAAGCAATAGACCATATTCTATAGCTTAGGTGTGTCGTAGGCTATACCATCTAGGTTTGTGTAAGTACACTCTGCAATGTTTGCAGACGACAGAGCCTAACAGCAAATTTCTCAGAACATACACCCCCCATAGTTAAGCAATGCATGATTGCAACTATGCAACAGATATTAGTATTGTGAGTGAATAGACTCCCCACGTATACATCCAGAGGGACATAGTGAAAACAATTCTGTTCAGTTTGTACAATTTGCTGAACTAGACTTTTATAAAAATCTAATTTTAAGCAGTACTTTAGTTTTCAGGATATAGCCTATTTGCTCTATGTAGCTTAAGAGGCTTAAAATGTATTTGCGTCTGAAACAGGTGAAGTTGCTATACGAAACATCCTTATGGCTGTCACACAGCCAGGGTTCTACTGGAGAAAGGCAGCATGGATGGCCTCTGAGTTGCCAAGCTGAAATAAAACATTTTATTATTAGTGCACCATTATAACAAAGGTAGATGTTAAGAATATGCTTGGTTGTTAAGGAGAAAATGATGTTTTTTTCTAGTTCATTTTGTAATTCCTAAGATCACTCTAAGCTTTAGGTCTAAGTGAATGAAAGAGAAATTCTCAAAACATCACGTTTGCCTATATTATTGCTGATTTTTTTTTAACCAGGCTATAATCTTTTCTTCTGAGAGATTTTGATTTATATATCTACCTGAATTGCATGTAATGTAATTACTACCACAATACAAACAATTTTCTTGGAATTTCATATTAGGGTGGTGATAAGGAAATCAGATCTACAATCAAACAAAAACCCTTTGCCTTCTGAGAAGTTTCAGGCAGGAGCAGAGGAGAGATTTAGCGAAAACATGAACCTAGCAAAATGCATTTTAAAATAGAATACTCTAATCTAATAGGCAAGTTTATCAATTCATACTTAGTTTGAGTCAAATATTTTATGTTTGCAAAAATCCTGCCCAAGACAATAAAAGAAAGAAGAGGGGAGAGAGGGAGAGTAGGGGAGAGAGAAAGAAAGAGAAGCGAGGAAGGAAAGACAGAAAAGAGAACAAAGGGGGAGGAGAGAAGAAAGGAATGAAGGAAAGAAAGAAGAGAGGATGGAAGGAAGATAGGGAAGGAAGTCCAAATGGGAAATATCAGATTGAATGTAATAAAGCTGTCAATATTTGACAGATTTTGACCTGTAAAAAAGACATCTTCATATGGTTCAACCTAACAGCACTTAGTGAATTCCAAGCAGTTAGATTTAGGACATTTGCACGGACCCATCTGTGATAACTGGCTTGGAGTCCAAGCCATGTGCAGACCGGTCTTTCCTTAATTGCATAAAGATTTTTGTATTGAGCACCTTTGAAAATAGCTCCGACTTCCCAAGGGGCATCTTTCCTTGGTGCCTGTGACCTCTGAAGAGAAACACAAATCACAGGCAGAAAAGTAGCTGTTTAAACATCCTTTGATTTCCCCTCGTCATTTAGTAAATGCATTAAATTAAGCTGCAGATGTTTTGCTGTCAACACAACGCTGTATTATGGTGTGTTATTTTCCTGATAGAAACATTTTATATACTGTAAATAAACACAGTTTTGTTAATTAGTTAATGAATTATTTTTTAATGCTCCATTAGGCTTTAGGGAAAAAAATAGCGCAAGCATTGAAAGTTCTCATTTTTAATAAACAGACCTTGTGGTAAATATAGAATGCCTAATATCTGGTGAAATGGTAGTGCTTGCGGGAATAATTATGGCTCCAGCTCTCTGTTTTAAGTTACTTTGTGCTGCTTAGAGTATTTTAGGCTTGGGGATTAAGGTTTATTAGATGTGCCCAGGATTTAACACAACATCTTGAAGTGAGGGAGATAGTAGGGGCGTGCTTATTTATTTTATATTTTATTTTTCTTGCAACAGAGAGTGTTTTAAACAAATGGCAGACAAACTGAGAATTCTGCACTTCAAGTCCAACTCATCCTGAGAAATGCCAGAATTTTAGCAACAAAACAAACACGCAAGTCTTCTTCATTCTTGAGAGTCATGCCGTTTTCCTCCAAACAAGGACGAAAGGCTCTTTGCTTGTGGAGTGTCTCAGTCTAGCAGTAGATTGGAAAAATGTCCAAGCAGGGGACTCGAGTTCTCTCCCGGATGAGTTCATTTCAATAGTCACTGTGTTTCATCGGATGCAGCTGGTTACATTTTTAATAGGCAGATGGCTAATTTTACAGTTCCAAGCCAATCTCTCATTGGACAACATCCAGAAAGCCCGTGGTAGGGTGATGCCCAGCAGAAAGTTCAACAGGACACTTGGGGGGAACATATGCTAATGTCAGCCCTTTTACTTAAACGTCTTTAAAAAGAATATTCAGTGCTAAGCTGAGGGATTTTCACAGACTCAAGCCTAACACCAGATGGGTGGCCAGCTATGAAGTCCTTAGGGCCTTAGCAAATGCTCTTAATCTGGCTTGGATGGTCAGAGAATCAAATAGCACCAAACCAGTCATCGCTGAGTGATTTTGAAAAATGACAAAGGTGTATGCACTTTCAGAAATGACCTGGTTAACTAGAGGAGCGAGCTTCTCTTAATAGAAGCCCATGGTCCTGTGATCACCTCCGCATCCCGACCTCTGTTTTGGGTGCTCCTCCCCATCTGACCTTTATGGAGTTATAGGAATGAATGTCCATTTACCAGCTCCCCAGGTGACAGCCCCTCGCCTACAGGGTCAGAGAGGGCAGAACGTCTGCTGCAGTTAAGCATCCTTATTTTTAAACTGCTTGGAAATCTCTCTCTCCAAGGAAATGGCTATTTAGACATCTTAATTAAAAGGGCATTTGGAAATATCTCCCGTTTTGCAGTGCATGTAATCAAGCATTTTTTTTTCTCCGCAGAAGGACTTTGGTTGCCTCTTCACAAAAGGCTTTGAAATGTCCTAAAACAATCCCCCCCCCCCCCCCCCCCGCAGCTCGGGGTGGGGGTAGGGGCGGGAGAGAGAGAGAGAAGAAAAAAAACACTAAAGCAAAAAACAACAAACATTTCCCGGGAGGTGATAAAAGTCTTGGATGCAAAGTATCCTTATTTTATCCCATGTGATGAATTGCCATAGGGTGGCTGGAAAACTATTTAAGAACCACAATGGCAAATGCCGTTGTTTAAATGAGGCAAATGTTGTTTACCTCTAAGCAAAATAAAAGCTAAGGATCAGAAGAAAGAGGGGATCAAAAGATCTTTCTCCAAACAGATTTTTAAATGATTTCAACTCCTACTTTATAAAAATATTTTACGAGGCACTTTTCTGAAAATAACATGCTTCTGAAGAGTTTTCCTCCCCAAATCGCTTCCTGAAAATGGAGGCATTACTTCCATGCAGTACAATTGCCTACACAAGACCTTATTTAAAACAATGCAAAAGAAATTCGACGAAGCTAGTAACTCCGAACAAGGAAACTGGGCATTTTTTTTTCTTTTGGCCAGGAACATAACCTTCAAATCTCAAACTAAATCTGTAAATGCTTCTATCAAATTTTTCTTTCAAGATCCTGGAAAGCGGTTCGTTTTGTTTTACCGAGCAGGTTGTGAAAAGAGTTTTCTTACAGAGTTTTTGTTTTATAATCAAAATAATTCAAGGGAAGTGACACGACTTTTCTTTGGAGATTTTTTTTTTTTTCTGGACAAAATCTAGTAGAGGGAGAGAGAGAAACAAAAATCTAACCACATCCAAGACTTGCAGACAAAAGTTACAAACAATAAGAAACCCCTCAAAGATAGTTATAAATTATTCTGTCACTAAATTAAAGTATTGGTAGAAGAAAAGTCTTAAAAATATAAAATGAGTACGAGCTGAACACCTTCACAGTTAATGGAATTATGGAAACTTCTCTCGGGTGTGAATACCGCCAAACATATTTTAGACTTATTTTTAAAATGTAGTTTAAAGAAACTTCATACCGTTTACAAATAATAATAATAATAATAACTTTGAAAGGAAAAAAGCCAAAAGAAAAGCAGAAATTGGGGCAGTTTTTAAACTACAAGCCAACTGTTTGCTCTACTTTGCTTTATTTATTAGTTCTCAAGGTATTTAAAACTTGAGCATTAAAACTGCAGAATAATTTGCAAATGAATGCAGTTGCAGTTGTGAAAATATAACTCACAGCTGAATGTGGGTTATTCAGACAAATGGCTGCTTTGTTCGAGGAGGGGAAGTAAAGTTCTGTGTTAATTTATTACAAACTGCAGCATTTCATCCCTGATGTCCAGGCAACAATGTTTTTTATTTCAAGTAATTTATAAGCACTTCCCAGAGCACTTAGCGGTGATGTCCTTGGCTGCTTTGCTCCCAGAGACGGAGTGTATATGTATTTACTGTGGGAATTTGTTTTTAATAAAACTGTTGTAAGGCATTTTTATTCCTTTGCTTTGTTACATTAAAAACATTCACTGCATAAGTAATGTATTTTATTCCAAGTTGAAAGGCAGCAGATCACAGCCGGCAACTGTATTGGAGGGTAGAGAATAATGACAAGAAAAGTAATGTTTAAAGTGAACGAGACCCTTTTCTGAGCTGCTCTAGGTGTCTCTTTGCCTCTGCATTTAAGGGGAGCAGTGATTAGATAACGAAGGGCCCGGAAAAAGTATCTAGGAGGTCTCAGGATGCGGGCAATTGCGTAGAACGGAGAATCAAATAGAGAAGGGCAGACAAAGGTGCAGTGAATGTGTGTTTGTGTGCTCCCGTGCGTGTGTGTCCAATGTTAAGAATTCTTATATGTTTTCATGATTCCCCTATATCTCCCAGACTCAGTTCACTACCCTAGAGAATCCAAAATTTGCCATTTTTTCAATGTTTAAGTAAAACAGATATTTGCCTTCATATGTACACAGACAATTTTAAAAATCAGATTCTGTGTGGTAGGAAGAAATTGTGGCAAGTTTTCAATTTCAGTGAGAGGTGTGGAGCCATCGAAAAGTTTCAAGGGTCCTGTCCCAAGGGTAGCTGTTCTGTTGATGCCAAGTGTTTTTCTGGAGATCCCAGAATTTCAGTGGCCTTTAACCATTTTTCTTTCCCAAGGTGGATGAGTTAAAGTCATAGCTCATTTATCTACCTATTTTATCAATCTATTCATCTCCCTCTCTCTCTCTCTGTCTACCTACCTACCTAATCTCGCATACAGCTTTATCATCCTTAAAACGTGGAGAACATAATTTGTACTGGTCATAATAGTGATGCTTTAGGAAGTTGATAGATAATTCCCATGTGGATATGTTTGCAACAACAGAAATGTACTGTCTTTAACATGCATCACACGGTGCTTTACACGTGAACACAGTTGATGCAATCTTGTGCTCCCATGGCAAAGATTGTAACAGGCCTTGCAGCCTACTGAAGTAACAGGAGTTATATAAAATACAGCCTCATAATTATCTAGACACATTTGAGAAGTTCTTTATAATTTGAAAATTGCTTTGACTTTTAAAAAGAAATTTGATGAGCAATTACTCTATAATAATAGATTTTTAAACTTATTATTAAAAAAATAACGAGAACTGTTTGAACAAATTACCTTTAAGAGAATCTAGGTTTTTGGGGGTTTTTTTGTTCCTCTGGACACTAACTTTTCCAGAAGTAAGAAGTAAATTAAAATACAGATTGCCATGTTAATTTGCCATAAAAATAATATTTATTGTTTGTAAAAGGGCCGTGAAAATCAGCACTGGCCTATGGGCCAGGGAATCGAAAGAAATCAGGAAGCAAATAAGAATCAGACCTTTGTGTTTAATGCAAACAGAGTATTTCTCTTCTCATCCAGTAACAATCCCTAATGGAGAAGAATTAAATACTTTCTCCTGTTTCTTCTGTCTCTTTATTTAAAAATCAACTTTCTTTTTTAAGACCAGCTCTATAAAGCTTTCCTGACTTTATTCATCTTTTCTGACTCCTAGGCTGGGGAGCATATGTGTGCCTATATTTAAACTTTCAGGGCTGGGAAGGCCTTTAAGGATCATAAGGCAGTCCTTCCTCCAGGCCTTGATTGTCTCATGTGATAGTGGGAGTTTACCTCGGGAAGAAGGAGGAATGGGCATTGGGAATGCCTGCAGAACAGGAGTGTGGAATGGAGCTGGGCTCAGGAGATACCTGCAGGGTGGATGGAGGTCTGCATGTCCTGAGGCTCCTGCAGGGCGCATCCCACAGCCTTGCCCCTGGGGCTTCTAACAACTTGGGTCCGCTGGATAAAATGGGAGTCATGTGTTTCTCCCTTAGTGAAGAAATCAACTTAAGAACTGGTAATATGAAAGAAGTGTTCACAGTTTTTTTAAAAAATGAGAGAGAGTAGCCGGGCACTGTGGCACATGCTTATAATCCCAGCCCTTTGGGAAGCTGAGATGAGATAATCACATAAGCCCAGGAGTTTGAGACCAGCCTGGGCAACACAGAGAGACTGCATCTCTATTAAAGAAGTTCTTTAAATTAAAAAATATTTTTTTAAATGAGAGAGAAAGAAAACAGAAAGAGATAACACATCTATTTGAGGATTGGCAGCGACAGTTGAGCATCTTTAGCTGACACTGGAAACAATTATCCATCAATCAAATGATCCTCAATTTAAAATTTGTCCAAACAAATATTTACTGTGTATGATGAATCTTAGTGCTTCTGGAAGGAATGTGTTCATTTAGTTTTCTAAATGAACAGATTTCAAATATTACTTGTCTCTGCTGAGATCATTAGATAATTTTAACCCCCTTTTAAGCGTGTCTTTAATAAGCTATAATGGTTAATCCATATACTATAGAATCTTTGAGCAGAAAACAGCCTTAATCCCTACAAATCGAAGCCCAGAGTGGCCAAGAGACCAACGTGCTGCTTCCCCATTGAGCAGTCATTCCACAGCACCATTCTCTCTACTAAATACTAGTTAGTAAGGAAAAAAGAAAGTCATGAAGTTAAAGGGGCTTTCCTTCAGAGCACGGAAACCCGGAGTCTCTCAACCATGTGTTCTAATGCAGATCCTCTGCAGTAAGAGTAGAGTCTTCTGTGTATAGATGGCAAGCTCAGCAGGTTGACCACCTCAGCTCCCAGCCTCCGATCTGACCCCTACCAGCTGTGACGTTGGGCTGGTGACTTTACCATCTCTGTGCTTCGCTTTCCTTATTTGCAAAATTGGAATGATAATAATAATAACATCTACCTTATAGGGATGTTGTAGGACTTAAATATGTTGCGAGGTATTTTCTTTGTCAACAAAGCTTAGCATATTGGACGTGCCTTAGTGTTATGCAGCACTATGATTTCAAGGCAAAATCTGGGTTAATAGTGTCATTGAATTGAGTAACACTTACATGGAACCTTGACTTGGAATTTTGCTCAGTCATAGGACACTTTTCTGCCCACTTCTTCCTTTTCTAAAGTGTTTTCTTCACCAACCATGGTGGCCAAGCTCTTTTTTCTTTTTTTTTTTTTCCATTCTGTGTCACCCTAGGCCTTTTATTTTCTCACTGTGTGTCTTCCTCTTCCTGAACAGGTCTCTGTCACTTTGAGCTATTTCTAGACATCCTCATTCCAGCCCTATCTGACTCCTTTTCATGTGTCATTAGCATGTATTTTGCATGTCCCTCCCTTAATAAGTCTTAGAAAGGGAATGATGGTGCGACAGAGGTTCCTAAGGCAGGACTGGGAGGTATTGAAGGGGGTACAGGAAGGTATTTAGTGTTTTCCAACTCTCTCTGGAGGAAACAGACTTTCAAGTTTCAGTGTACAGAAGCAGACCTCGTTAGCTTCTTGACAAGTTCAGGGGATTCGTTGTTGCCCAAAGGGTCAGAAGAAAAATGATCCTTTAGGGAACGTTTTGCCTCGTTCAAACTCTGAAGTGGCAGTTGCCTGGATGAAGGGTAAATTGGACCAGGATCAGATCCTTGGGCACCTGAGTCACTAAAGTTTGCTCTTTTCGGACCTCTCCTCTAAGTTTCTTTGGGTCTTATTACAGTTTTTTCTCTTCTCCACCATTATGGACACCTGTCAAATACATTTACATGCTGGTGCAAAGAACTGAGCCAATGTGATTTGATGTCTCTCTGAAGGATTGGATTTCAACAAGGTGCAATGATTGCCTCTAGATTACAGGACTGGGGTCAAGAACTGGCAGACTATACGATGTATTTGGCCATTACATGTCTTTGGTTCAGTCCACAACACTACACCCAAAAAACAAACTGATACCAACCATTGGTACAATTCCCATGAATGTCTGGATGTCTGGTCTCCCTCTAAGGATCTAGGCCTGCCTTCCTTCATCTTTCCTTTTACTGCACCCATATGGAACCCTGACTTGGAATTTTGATCAGTAATAGGACACTTTTCTGCCCACTTTCTGCCCAGACTCTTGGTTTGCAGACCCTCTTGTTTATCACATATTCATTCTCAAATGTTTGCCATCTAAGCCCAAAGGAACGAAGGCCCTCCACCATCCTAGATACTGGGGATTTCCCAAAAGAGGCAGGCTGGTCCAAGACAACCCACTAAGCTATGGTGTTAGTATGTTTTGACTTTTGACTTTCTATTTTTGTGTTCATTATAAAATGGGCATTTGCATATTTAATGCACTTAATGTTTAAGTAAACACATCTATATTGGCATGCATGTTCACACACTTCTGATGGATGGTGTGCATGATCTAACATGGAGACCCTTGCTGCTATGCTACAGTGTACTTTAACAGTTGTTAAAAGGCGAGTGCATGCAAAACACATGTTAATTCATGAATAACAAATGAGCCAGATGGAGCCGTACCAAGGATGCCAAGAGATAGATAGCTCAAGGGAACAGAGACAAGCACCAGGAGAGAGAGAGAGAAAGGGGAGAAAGAAAGAAAGACAAAAACCCAAATAATATGAACCTTAAAAAGTCCAGATTCTTTATAACCAATTCTCTTAGTCATTGAAGTAGCAACACATGAGTAATATCGAACTCCCATTTTAGAACACATATAGAATTCTCAATCAATCAATGTGGAGGTGGAGGAAGCTTAAAGAACATCTATTCCTATAGGGCATTTTATACAGTGGGAATATCAGTCTTTGAGAGCTTAAGCAATTTACCCAGGGTCATCAGTGAGCCTTCTTTGATGATAAACATGATTATTTTAGGTTTCTGGGAAGTGACCAGTTATTGCTGCATCTAGAAAAAGAGGGTGCAGATCTTAAAGACCACCAATAAAATAATATGAAAAAGTTTTTCAGGTCGGCTGGCTCACACTTGTAATCTTAGTACCTTGAGAGGCCAAGGAGAGTGGATCACTTGAGCCCAGGGGTTTGATACCAACCTGGGTAACATGGTGAAACCCTGTCTCTACAAAAAATATAAAAATTAATTGGGCTCGGTGGCACACACCTGTAGTCCCAGCTACCCAGGAGGCTATGGAGGGACGATCACCTTAGCCTAGGAGGTCGAGGCTGCAGTGAACAGTGATCACACCCACTGAACTCCAGCCGGGCGACAGAGTAAGACCCTGTCTCAAAAAGTAAAATAAAATAAATAAAGTTTCCTTTTTCTGTTCATAATCCTAGAATGTACTGCTTGTTAGGAATTCATTCTTAGTATTTCTACAAAAATAAAATAAGGTTCCCTGCTCATCTGCCTGGTGAGTCCAGGTCATCAACCATCTGGTTGGTTGTTTTCAAGAAAGAAATATTGAACAGCACAAAATTCTAGGAAGGCACAGTGAATAAGGACAAAGTTTTGGGGTCAAATGAACTGGGGTCATGTTCTAGGTCTGCTTGTTACTCATGGTGCGACCTCAGTTAAAGAAGTCAGTTTTTCCACCTATATGATGGAGATAATGATACTACTTATCAGGTTTTTGGGAAGGTTAAATGAGGCGCAATACGGTGTCCCGCACATTGAGAAGGCTCAAAAACTCGTAGACATTTTTAGATGCAAATTAACTTTATGATTTCAGCTCTCAGTTGAATCACCTGTTGGGAATTAATGGCACTGAAAGCTTCACCAGCTTGTCTTCTGCGGTTTCTGATAAGCTAGGGTTGCCCTTCTTCACTGACAGAAGCAATATGCTCAAGGCACCCTGTCTTTTACAAATGAGTGAAATCACAGTTGACAAGTTGAGGTCCAGGAAAAGAGTCCAGTCTCCCAGAAGCAAGACTAATGACCAGAGATTAACTGAGCAGGGCTACTGGTCATAAACACTCCTAACCACAGCATAGGTCTACAGACCTTGAATAATCCATACATTCATCAATAAAGAAGTCTTGCTTTCTTTCAGGAAGAGAAATTGGGTGTTCTATGGGACATAGTATGCTCTCAGTTCTGGCCAGAGCAGCTAACCTTTGATTTGCAAGAACCTTTTAGGGGGCAAATAACTGATTTTAGTTTTGGTGTAAAAAAGCTTCTTGACTTTTCTTTTCTTTTCTTTTGTTTCCTTTTTTTTTTTTTTTT